>NC_091984.1:162131078-162431078 GCF_044704955.1 Pristiophorus japonicus
GAGAGAAAGTGGAGAGAGAGAGAGGGGAGGGAGGGAGGGCGAGAGACTGGAGGGTGGGAAAGAGAGTGGAGGGAGGGAGAGACAGAGAGGGGAGGAAGGGAGGGGGAGAGAGAGGGGATGGAGGGAGTAGGGATAGGGGACGGAGGGAGAGACGAGGGAGGCAGAGATGGGAGGGTTAGAGAGGGGAGTGGAGGGAGGGAGAAAGAGAGAGAGGAGGGAGGGAGAGAGGGGAGGGAGGGGAGAGGAAGGGAGGGGAAAGGGGAGGGGGAGAGGGAAGGGAGGGAAAGGTGAGAGAGGGGAGGGAGTGAGAGGGAGGAGGGAGAGAGTGGGAGAGAAGGGAGGGAGGGAAAGAGAAGGGAGGGAGTGAGAGGGGAGGGAGGGAGGGAGAGAGGGGAGGGATAGAGCGAGAGGGGAGGTAGGGAGAGGAGGGAGGGAGAAATGAGGGAGGCAGAGGGGAGGGTGAGAGAGGAGAGGGAAGGTGAGAGGGGAGTGAGAGTGGAGGGAGAGAGAGAGACAGAGAGGGGAGGGAGGGAGGAGGGAGAGACGAGGGAGGCTGAGATGGGTAGGATAGAGAGAGAGAGGAGGGAGGGAGAGAGGGGAGGGAGGGGAGAGGGGAGGGGGAGAGGGAAGGGAGGGAAGGGTGAGAGAGGGGAGGGAGTGAGAGGGAGGAGGCAGAGAGCAGGAGAGAAGGGAGGGAGGGAAAGGAGAAAGGAGGGAGTGAGAGGTGAGGGAGGAGGGAGGGAGAGAGGGGAGGGATAGAGCGAGAGGGGAGGGAGGGAGAGGAGGGAGGGAGAAATGAGGGAGGCAGAGGGGAGGGTGAGAGAGGGGAGGGTGAGAGAGGGGAGGGAGGGTGAGAGAGGGGAGGGAGGGTGAGAGAGGGAGGGCGAGAGAGAGGAGGGAGAGAGGGAGAGGAAGGAGGGAGAGCGAGAGGGAGGGAAGGAGGGAGAGTGGAGGGAGCGGCAGCGGGAGAAAAGGGAGGGAGGGGGAGAGAGAGTGGGAGGGAGGGGGAGAGAGGAGGGAGGGAGAGGGATTGAGGGAGAGTGGAGTGAGGAAGAGTGAAAGGGGCAGGAGAGAGTGGAGGGAGTGATGGGGAGAGAGAGGGGTGGGAGGGAGGAGGGAGAGGGAAGGGAAGGACAAGGGAGGGACAAGGGAGAGACGAGGAAGGCAGAGACAGGAGGGATAGAGCTAGAGAGGCAGCAGGCAGAGAGGAGGGAGGGGAGAGGGATAGAGCAGGGAGGGAGAAAGAGGGCAGGAGTGAGAGGGAGAGGGAAGAGAGTGAGGGAGGGAGAGTTGTAGGGACAGAGAGGGTGGAGGGGAGCGGGAGGGAGAGAGAGTGGAGGAAGGGAGAGAGAGAGGGGAGGAAGGGAGCGAGAGGGAGAGGGAAGAGGGAGTGAGAGTGGAGGGAGAGCGGGGAGGAAGGAAAAGCAGAGAGAAGGGAGGGAGTGAGAGGGAGGAGGGAGAGCGAGAGGAGGGAAGGAGTGAGAGTGGAGGGAGCGGCAGAGGGAGAGGAGAGAGAGTGGGAGAGAGAGAGAGTGGAGGGAGGGAGAGAGTGGGGGGAGGGAGAAAGAGGGGGAAGGAGGGAGGGGAGAGAGGGAGAGTGGAGGGAGGAAGAGTGAAAGGGGCGGGGAGGGGGAGGAAGGGAGGGGGAGAGAGAGGGGTGGGAGGGAGGAGGGAAAGCGAAGGGAGGGACAAGGGAGAGACGAGGAAGGCAGGCAGAGAGGAAGGAATGGAGAGGGATAGAATAGGGAGGGAGGGAGAGGGAGAGATAGAGGAGGGAGGGGAGAGAGGGAGAGTGGAGGGAGGAAGAGGAAGATAGAAAGGGGAGGGAGAGAGGGGAGGGAAGGAACAAGTGAGAGACGAGGGGAGGCGGAGATAGGAGCGATAGAGATAGAGAGGCGGCAGGCAGAGAGGAGGGAGGGAAAAGGCATAGAGCGGGTAGGGAGGGAGGGAGAGAGAGGGCAGGGAGTGAGAGGGAGAAGGAGGGAGGGAGAGAGAGCGGGATGTGGAGAGGGAAAAGGGACTGAGAGTGGAGGGAGAGCGGGGAGGAAGGGAAAGCAGGAGAGAGAGAAGGGAGGGGGTGAGAGAGTGGGAGGGAGGGGGAGAGAGAGGGGGAAAAGAGGGAGGTGAGGGAGGGAGAGAGGGGAGGAAGAGATGAGGGAGAGAGAGAGAGAGAGAGAGGAGGGAGTGTAAGAGGAGGGTGGGAGAGGGTAGGGAGAGAGAGTGAGAGGGGAGTGAGGCAGTGAGAGGGGAGAGAGGGAAGAGAGAGAGTGAGAGGGAGTGAGAGGGGAGAGGAGGGAAGGAGCAAGAGGGGAGGGAGGGAGAGAGAGAGTGAGAGGGGAGGGAGAGAGGGGGAGGGAGAGAGGGAGGGAGGGAGAGAGAGAGTGAGAGGGGAGGGAGAGAGGGGAGGGGAGGTTGGGTGAGGGGAGGGAGGGAAAAGGAAAGAGAGGGGAGGGAGGGAAGAGCGAATGAGGAGGGAGGGGAGAGAGAGTGAGAAGGGAGAGCGATGGGAGGGAGGGAGAGAGAGGCGGGAGGGGAGAGAGAGGGAGGGAGGAGGAGAGGTTTGGAAGAGAGAGAGAGAGAGAGAATGAGTGGGGAGAGAGGGGGTGGAGGGAGGGAGAGAGAGTGAAGGGAGGGAGAGGCATAGAGAGACAGGGGAGGGAGGGAATTAGGAGAGAGTGGGTAGGGAGGGAGAGGGAGGGCTGGGGTGTCAGAGAGAGGGGAGGATGGAGGGAGGAGGGAGAGACAAGTGAGGGAGAGAGAGGAGGGATGGAGGGAGAGGGGAAGGAGGGAGAGAAGGGAGCGAATGAGAGAGAGCAGAGGGAGAGAGAGAGAGGGGAGAGAGAGGGAGGGAGGGAGCGAGAGGGGAGGAGAGAGAGACGAGTGAGGAGGGAGTGAGAAGGGAGTGAGGGAGAGAGAAAGTGGACAGAGAGAGAAGGGAGGGAGGGAGAGGAGGCAGATGAGGGAGGGATGGAGAGGGAGAGGGGGAGGGGAGAGAGAGAGGGGAGGGAGAGAGAGGGGCAAGGGAGGGGAGGAGGGAAAGGGAGTGGAGGATGGGAGAGAGAGGGGACGGAGGGAGCATAAGGGGAGAGAGAGAGAGAGGGGGGAGGGAGGGAGAGACGAGGGAGGCAGTGATGGGACGGATAGAGAGAGAGAATGGGGACAGAGAGGGGAGAGAGAGAGATAGGGGGAGATGGGGAAATGAGGGGAAGGAGGGGGTTAGAGAGTGTAGGGAAGGAAGAGAAGGGAGAGAGTGAGAGGGGAGGGAGGGAGTGAGGGGAGGAAGAGAGCGAGAGGGGTGCGAGGGAGAGATGAAGGAGGCAGCAATGAGGGGAGGCAAAGAGGAGAGGGATACAGAGGGAGAGAAGGTGAGTGAGGGGAGGAGGGACGGAGAGGGGAGGGGAGAGGGGAGGGAGAGTGAGGGGAGGAGGGGAAGGGGACAGAGGGGAAGGAGGAAGTGAGAGGAAGGAGGCAGAGCAAGAAAAGGGAAGGAGGGAGAGTGGAGGTAGTGGCAGAGGTGGGAAGGGAATGGAGGGGGAGAGAGAGTGGGAGGGAGAGAGAGTGAAGGGAGATGGAAAGAGAGGAGAGGGGGAGAGGGTGGAGGGAGGGGCAGAGAGAGGGGAGGGAGGAGGAAGACGGTAGGGAAGGAGAAGGGAGAGACGAGGGCAGCAGGGGAGGGATAGAGATAGAGAGGCGGAGGCAGAGGAGGGGGAGGGAAGACAGAGAGAGCTGGAAGGGTGAGAGAGGGGAGGGGGGCGAGAGGGGAGGGAACGGTGAGAGGGGAGAGAGGGGCGAGAGATGAGGAGGAGGGAGAGAGAGGGGAGGAAGGGAGAGATAGGGGGAGGGAGGGACAGACAGAGAGAGAGAGAGGGATGGAGAGAGGGGGAGGGAGGGAGAGAGAAATTGGAGAGAGAGAGGGGAGGGAAGGGGCGAGAGACTGGAGAGAGGGAAAGAGAAGTGAAAGAGAGTGGAGGGAGGGAGAGACGGGGAGGGGAGGAATTGAGCGGGAGATAGAGGGGAGGAGGAGTAGGGAGAGGGGACGGAGGGAGAGACGAGGGAGGCAGAGATGGGAGGGATAGAAAGGGAGGGGGAGAGAGAGAGGGATGGGGACAGAGAGGGGAGAGAGAGTGGAGGGAGAGGGAGGGACAGAGAGGGGTGGAGAGAGGGAGGGAGGGGGAAGGAGAGAGCAGTGAGGAGGGGGAGAGAGAGGAGTGAGGAGGGAGAGAGTGGAGAGGGAGATGAGAGAGAAAGAGGGGAGGGGAAAGATAGGAGGAAGAGGGAAAATGAGGGGAGGAGGGCAAGAGAGTGGAGGGAGGGAAAGGGAAGGGAGAGGGAGAGAGCAAGAGGGGAGGGAGAGAGAGAGGAGGGAGGAGTGATGAGGAGGCAGAGATGAGGAGGCAAAGAGGGGAGGGGGAGAGAGGGGAGGAAGAGAGAGAGGTGGGAGGGAAGAGGAGAGAGGGGAGGGAGGGAGGGAGTGAGAGGAAGGAGGGAGAGCAAGAGGAGGGAAGGATGGAGAGTGAAGGAGTGCAGAGGGAGAGAAGGGAGGGAAGGGGAGAGAGAGTGGAGGGAGAGAGTGTGAAGGGAGTGGGGAGAGAGGGGAGAGGAGAGATGGAGGGAGAGAGACTGGAGGGAGGGGGGAGAGAGAGGGAGTGGAAAAAGAAGGGAGAGCGAGTGGAGGAAGGGAGAGGGAGAGGGAGGTGGAGAGGAGGAGGAGGGAGGGAAGAGGGAGAGAGAGGGGGGAGCAGGGAGAAGGGAGAGACGAGGGAGACAGAGAGGGGGATAGAGATAGAGAGGCAGGAGGCCGAGAGGAGGGAGGGAAGGGGAGAGCGTGGAGGAGGGAGGGGAGGGAGAGAGAGTGGGAGGGAGAGAGAGTGGACGGGAGGGACGGAGAGAGAGATGGGTGTAAGGAGAGAGAGAGAAGTAGAAGGAGAGAGGGGGAGAGATTGAGAGAGGAGGGAGAGAGAGAGAGGGAGGGATGGGGAGTGGAGGTGGGGAAAATGAGGGGTGGGAGAGAGAATAAAAGGAGAGGGAGGGAGAGAGAGAGAGGAGTCAGAGAGGAGGGAGAGAAGAGGGAGAAAATGGGGAGGGAGAGAGAGAGAGAGAGTGGAGGAGGGGAGGGGGAGAGAGAGGGGAGGGAGGAAGGGGGAGAGAGAGGTGAGGGAGGGAGGAGGGAGGAGATGTACTGTACCATGTGGGAACACGGGACAACACCAGTGTCCCTGACGACTACATGTGAAGTGTGTCCACCTCCGGCTCCTGACGGTCCGCGTTGCGGAGTTGGAGCTGAGGGTGGATTCACTCTGGAGCATCCACGATGCTGAGAATGACGTAAGTATCACGTGTAGCGAGTTGGTCTTACCGCAGGAGAAGGGTCCACAGCCAGCGAGGGAATGGAAGACCAGCAGGAAGAGTAGTGCAAGGAAGGTAGTGCAGGGGTCCCCTGTGGTCATTCCCCTGCAAAACAGATACACTGCTTTGAGTACTGTTGAGAGGGATGACTCATCAGGGGAGGGCAGCAGCAGCCAAGTTCATGGCACCGTGGCTGGCTCTGTTGCACAGGAGGGCAGGAAAAAGAGTGGGCGAGCGATAGTGATAGGGGATTCAATTGTAAGGGGAATAGATAGGCGTTTTTGCGGCCGCAACCGAGACTCCAGGATGGTATGTTGCCTCCCTGGTGCAAGGGTCAATGATGTCTCGGAGCGGGTGCAGGACATTCTAAAAAGGGAGGGAGAACAGCCAGTTGTCGTGGTGCACGTTGGTACCAACGACAGGTAAAAAAAGGGATGAGGTCCTACGAAATGAATTTAAGGAGCTAGGAGCTAAATTAAAAAGTAGGACCTCAAAAGTAGTAATCTCGGGATTGCTACCAGTGCCACGTGCTAGTCAGAGTAGGAATCGCAGGATAGCTCAGATGAATACGTGGCTTGAGCAATGGTGCAGCAGGGAGGGATTCAAATTCCTGGGGCATTGGAACCGGTTCTGGGGGAGTGGGACCAGTACAATCCGGACGGTCTGCACCTGGGCAGGACCGGAACCAATGTCCTAGGGGGAGTGTTTGCTAGTGCTGTTGGGGAGGAGTTAAACTAATATGGCAGGGGGATTGGAACCAATGCAGGGAGACAGAGAGAAACAAAAAGGAGGCAAAAGCAAAAGACAGAAAGGAGATGAGGAAAAGTGGAGGGCAGAGAAACCCAAGGCAAAGAACAAAAAGGGCCATTGTACAGCAAAATTCTAAAAGGACAGAGGATGTTAAAAAAACAAGCCTAAAGGCTTTGTGTCTTAATGCAAGGAGTATCCTCAATAAGGTGGATGAATTAACTGTGCAAATAGATGTTAACAAATATGATGTGATTGGGATTACGGAGACGTGGCTCCAGGATGATCAGGGCTGGGAACTCAACATCCAGGGGTATTCAACATTCAGGAAGGATAGAATAAAAGGAAAAGGAGGTGGGGTAGCATTGCTGGTTAAGGAGGAGATTAAGGCAATAGTTAGGAAGGACATTAGCTTGGATTATGTGGAATCTATATGGGTAGAGCTGCAGAACACCAAAGGGCAAAAAACGTTAGTGGGAGTTGTGTACAGACCTCCAAACAGTAGTAGTGATGTTGGGGAGGGCATCAAACATAAAATTAGGGGTGCGTGCAATAAAGGTGCAGCAGTTATAATGGGTGACTTTAATATGCACATAGATTGGGCTAACCAAACTGGAAGCAATACGGTGGAGGAGGATTTCCTGGAGTGCATAAGGGATGGTTTTTTAGACCAATATGTCGAGGAACCAACTAGGGGGGAGGCCATCTTAGACTGGGTGTTATGTAATGAGAGAGGATTAATTAGCAATCTCGTTGTGCGAGGCCCCTTGGGGAAGAGTGACCATAATATGGTAGAATTCTGCATTGGGATGGAGAATGAAACAGTTAATTCAGAGACCATGGTCCAGAACTTAAAGAAGGGTAACTTTGAAGGTATGAGGCGTGAATTGGCTGGGATGGATTGGCGAATGATACTTAAGGGGTTGACTGTGGATGGGCAATGGCAGACATTTAGAGACCGCATGGATGAACTACAACAATTGTACATTCCTGTCTGGCATAAAAATAAAAAAGGGAAGGTGGCTCAACCGTGGCTATCAAGGGAAATCAGGGATAGTATTAAAGCCAAGGAAGTGGCATACAAATTGGCCAGAAATAGCAGTGAACCTGGGGATTGGGAGAAATTTAGAACTCAGCAGAGGAGGACAAAGGGTTTGATTAGGGCAGGGAAAATGGAGTATGAGAAGAAGCTTGCAGGGAACATTTAGACGGATTGCAAAAGTTTCTATAGATATGTAAAGAGAAAAAGGTTAGTAAAGACAAATGTAGGACCCCTGCAGTCAGAATCAGGGGAAGTCATAACGGGGAACAAAGAAATGGCGGACCAATTGAACAAGTACTTTGGTTCGGTATTCACGAAGGAGGACACGAACAACCTTCCGGTTATAAAAGGGGTCGGGGGGTCTAGTAAGGAGGAGGAACTGAGGGAAATCCTTATTAGCCGGGAAATTGTGTTGGGGAAATTGATGGGATTGAAGGCCGATAAATCCCCAGGGCCTGATGGACTGCATCCCAGAGTACTTAAGGAGGTGGCCTTGGAAATAGTGGATGCGTTGACAGTCATTTTCCAACATTCCATTGACTCTGGATCAGTTCCTATCGAGTGGAGGGTAGCCAATGTAACCCCACTTTTTAAAAAAGGAGGGAGAGAGAAAACAGGGAATTATAGACCGGTCAGCCTGACATCGGTAGTGGGTAAAATGATGGAATCAATTATTAAGGATGTCATAGCAGTGCATTTGGAAAGAGGTAACATGATAGGTCTAAGTCAGCATGGATTTGTGAAAGGGAAATCATGCTTGACAAATCTTCTGGAATTTTTTGAGGATGTTTCCAGTAGAGTGGACAAGGGAGAACCAGTTGATGTGGTATATTTGGACTTTCAGAAGGCGTTCGACAAGGTCCCACACAAGAGATTGATGTGCAAAGTTAGAGCACATGGGATTGGGGGTAGTGTACTGACATGGATTGAGAACTGGTTGTCAGACAGGAAGCAAAGAGTAGGAGTAAATGGGTACTTTTCAGAATGGCAGGCAGTGACTAGTGGGGTACTGCAAGGTTCTGTGCTGGGGCCCCAGCTGTTTACACTGTACATTAATGATTTAGATGAGGGGATTAAATGTAGTATCTCCAAATTTGCGGATGACACTAGGTTGGGTGGCAGTGTGAGCTGCGAGGAGGATGCTGTGAGGCTGCAGAGCGACTTGGATAGGTTAGGTGAGTGGGCAAATGCATGGCAGATGAAGTATAATGTGGATAAATGTGAGGTTATCCACTTTGGTGGTAAAAACAGAGAGACAGACTATTATCTGAATGGTGATAGATTAGGAAAAGGGGAGGTGCAAAGAGACCTGGGTGTCATGGTACATCAGTCATTGAAGGTTGGCATGCAGGTACAGCAGGCGGTTAAGAAAGCAAATGGCATGTTGGCCTTCATAGCAAGGGGATTTGAGTACAGGGGCAGGGAGGTGTTGCTGCAGTTGTACAGGGCATTGGTGAGGCCACACCTGGAGTATTGTGTACAGTTTTGGTCTCCTAACCTGAGGAAGGACATTCTTGCTATTGAGGGAGTGCAGCGAAGGTTCACCAGACTGATTCCCGGGATGGCGGGACTGACCTATCAAGAAAGACTGGATCAACTGGGCTTGTATTCACTGGAGTTCAGAAGAACGAGAGGGGACCTCATAGAAACATTTAAAATTCTGACGGGGTTAGACAGGTTAGATGCAGGAAGAATGTTCCCAATGTTGGGGAAGTCCAGAACCAGAGGTCACAGTCTAAGGATAAGGGGTAAGCCATTTAGGACCGAGATGCGGAGGAACTTCTTCACCCAGAGAGTGGTGAACCTGTGGAATTCTCTACCACAGAAAGTTGTTGAGGCCAATTCACTAAATATATTCAAAAAGGAGTTAGATGAGGTCCTTACTATTAGGGGGATCAAGGGGTATAGCGAGAAAGCAGGAATGGGGTACTGAAGTTGAATGTTCAGCCATGAACTCATTGAATGGCGGTGCAGGCTAGAAGGGCCGAATGGCCTACTCCTGCAGCTATTTTCTATGTTTCTATGAGGGAGGCAAAGATGGGAGGGAAAGAGATAGAGAGGCAGGAGGCAGAGACGAGGGGGGGAAGACAGAGTGAGCAGGGAGGGAGGCAGAGAGAGCGGAGGGAGTGAGAGGGCGGAGGGAGGGAAGGAGAGGTAGGAGGGAGAGAGCGTGGGAGAGAGAATGGAGGGAGCAGGAGGGAGGGAGAGAGAGGGAGAGGAAAAGGGGTGGAAGGGAGAGAGAGAAGGAAGGGATGGGGAAAGAGGAGGGAGGTGGGAAAAAGACGGGAGAGATTGAGAAAGGACGGAGAGAGATGGAGAGATGAGGAGGGAAAATGGGGAGGGAGGACGAGATAGTGGTGGAGGGAAAGAGAAGGAAGAGAGTGAGGAGGGTGGGAGAGAGAGTGAGGAGGGTAAGAGAGAGAGTGGAGGGAGTGAGAGAGCAAGAGGGGAGTGAGGGAGGGAGAGAGGGGAGGGAGAGAGGAGGGAGGGAGAGATGAGGCAGGCAGGGGAGGGAGGGAGAGAGAGAGGAAGGGATAGAGAGAGGAGGAAGGCAGAGAGGAGGGAGAGAAGAGGGAGAGAGCGGGGAGGGAGAGAGAGGGAAAGGGAGGGTGGAGGGAGAGCGAGAGGAGGGGGAGAGAGAGTGGGAGGAAGAGAGAGGGGAGGGAGAGAGAGGGGAGGGAGAGAGAGTGGAGGGAGTTTGGAGGGAGGGAGAGACCAGGGAGGGAGAGGGAGAGGGAGAGAGGAGGGAGAGAGAGAGAGAGTGAGAGGGGAGGGAGATAAAGGGGAGGGAGGCAGAGATGAGGGATAGAGAGGGGAGAGAGGGAGAAGGGAGGGGAAGAGGGGAGGCAGGGAAAGGGGAGAGGGGAGGGAGAGTGAGGGGAACAATTGAAAGGGAGGGAGTGAGAGGAAGAAGGGAGAGTGAAGGAGGGAAGGAGGAGAGTGGAGGGAGCGGCAGAGGGAGAGAAGGGAGGGAGGGGGAGAGAGAGGGAGGTGATGAGAGGGGAGGGAAGGAGAGAGATGGAGGGAGGGAGAAAGTGGAGGGAGGGGGAGTGAGGCGAGCGAGGGGAGAGAGGGGAGGGATGGAAAGAGAAGGAAGAGAGAGGAGGGAAGGAGGGGGAGAGAGAGAGGGCAGGGTGAGAGGGAGAGAGAAGGGAGGAGAGAGAGAGGAAGTGCAGGAGGAAGAGGGACAGGAGGGAAAAGAGGGCGAGATAGTGGAGGGAGGAAAGAGAAGGGAGAGAGTGAGGAGGGTGGGAGAGAGATTGGAGGGAGTGAGCGAGAGGGTGGAGGGAGGGAGAGAGCGAGAGGGGAGAGAGGGAGGGAGAGAGGAGGGGAGAGAGAGAGAGAGAGAGAGAGGGGAGGGATAGAGAGAGGAGGATGGCAGAGAGGAGGGAGAGAAGAGAGAGAGAGGGGGGAGGGGAGGGAGAGAGAGGGGAGAGAGGGAAAGTGGAGAGAAGGGAGGGAAGGAGGGAAGAGGGAGTGAGAGGAAGGAGGGAGAGCTGAGGAGGGGAGAGAGGGGAGGGAAGGAGAGAAAGTGGAGGGAGCGGGAAGGGGGGGGATTGAGAGAGGGAGGGTGAGAGAGGGGAGGGAGAGAGAGAAGGGAGGCAGAGAGGAGGGAGGGAAGAGGGGAGAGGGGAGGGAGAGAGGAGGGAGGCAGAGAGGAGGGAGGGAAGAGGGAGAGAGCGGGGAAGGAAAGAGCAGGGAGGGAGGGAAAGGAGGGAGAGAGGTGGGAGGGAGGTGGGAGTGAGAGGGAGGAGGGAGAGAGAGGGAAGGAAAGAAGGCAGAGTGGAGCGAGCGGCAGAGGGAGATAAGGGAGTTAAGGGGGAGCGAGATTGGAGAGAGGGGGAGAGAGGGGAGGGAAGGAGAGAGAGTGGAGGGAGGGAAAGAGAGTGGAGGGAGGAAGAGAGAGAGAGAGGAGGTAGGAGGGAGGAAGAGAGAGAGAGGGGTGGTAGTGAGGGGGAGGGAGAGAGAGAGGGGTGGGTGGAAGAGACGGGGGGGATAGAGAGAGAGGAGGGAGTGAGAGGGAGGAGGGAGATAGGGGAGGGAGGGGGAGAGGGAGAGACGGAAGGGAGGGGGAGAGAGAGTGAGAGGGAAAGAGAGGGGAGGAGGAGGGAGGGAGAGAGAGATGGAGGAAGGGAGAGAGAGAGGGGAGGAAGGGAGGGAGAGAGAGGAGGGAGAGAAACGGGAGAGATTGAGAGAGGAGGTGGAGAAATGAGGGAGTGGAGGGAAGGAGAGGGGAAGGAGAAGAATGAGGGGAGGGAGGGTGAGAGAGTGGGAGGGTGGGAGAGAGGAGGAAGGATGGGAGATAGAGTGGAGGGAGGGAGAGAGAGTGGAGGGAGTAAGGGAGAGAGGGGAGGGAGGGAGGGTGAGGGATGGGAGAGAAAGCGGACAGAGGGTAGGGAGGGAGGGAAGAGGGATTAAGAGGGGGAGCAAGAGGAGGGAGGGAGAGAGAGTGGAGGGAGTGGGAGAGAGAGGGAGGAGGGGGAGAGAGAGTGGAGAGAGGGAAAGAGAGAGAGTGCGGAGGGAGTGAGGAGGGAGGGAGGAGGGAGAGAGGAGAGGGAGGGAGAGGGGAGAGAGGGAGGGGAGAGAGGGGGGAGGAAGGAGGGAGAGAGTGAGGGGCGAGCGGGATGGAGAGGGGGAGGAGGCATATGGGGAGAGAGAAGGGGAGGGGCAGAGAGAGGGAGATGGGGAGGGTGGGAGAGAGGGCGACGGAGGTGGGGAGGGGCAGAGAGTGGGGAGTGGGTGAGAGGAGAGCGGGGGAGTGGCAGGGGGATGGGGAGATGGAGAGAGCCGTGGGGGGGACAGGGTGGGAAGAGAGTGGGATGTGGCAGGGAGAGAGAGAGGGGGAGGGGGTAAAGAGGGGTGAGGAAGGAGGTGGGAAGAGAGGAGTGAGTGGGAGAGAGGGGGGGTTGGAGGGAGAGATGGGGTAGAGAGTGGGCGAGGGAGGAGAGAGAGAGAGATACAGGCTGGGGGAGTGGGAGAGGGATGAGTGAGAAAAGGGAGATAGGGCTGGGGGAGTCAGGAATTGGGAGGAGATGGGGGAGAGGAGAGTGGAGGGAAAGAGGGGAGGGAGGAAAGAGGTGTGAGGCAATGGAGAGGGAGCAGGGGGGAAGGGAGAGAGAGGGGAGGGGGAGAAATTGGGGAGCAAGGGGTGAGGGGGGAGAAAAGAAAGGAGAGGCAGGGAATAGGGAAAGAGGAGGGGGAAGAGGTGGGAAGGGTAGAAAGAGGGGTGTGGTGGAAAGAGGGGGGAGAGGGAGGGGTGAGGGGGTATAGAGGGGTGAGGGGGACAGGGAGGAGTAAGGGTGCAGGGAGGAGAGTGGGTGGAAGGGGGAGGGAGGGGGAAGGGGAAAGTAGAGGTAGAGAGAGGGACGGAGGCGGGAGAGAGAGAGGTGGAAAGACGGGTTGGGGGTAGGAATGAGGGGCAGGAGGTGGAGAGAGGGGATAGGGGAGTGGCAGAGAGGGGAGGGGTGTAATTGAGAGAGGGGAGGAGAGAACGGAGAGAGGGGAAGGGGAGAGGAGGGGAGGGGGGCGAAAGGTTGAGGGAAAGAGGGGTGAGGGGGAGGAGAGAAAGGGAAAGTGGAAGGAGAGTAAAAAAAGGGGGATCGGGTGGAGGGAGAGAGCGGGGCAGGGAGGGATAGGGCGAGAGGAGAGAGGGGAAGGAGGGGATGGGGAGGTGTGGAGAGAGAGGGAGGAGGGAGGGAGAGAGAGTGTGGGGAAAGTGGGGTGAGGGGTAGTGAGAGGAGGGGGGTAGTGGGGGTAGGTGTGAGATATGGGGACGGGGAGAGGGAGGGGGGGAGTGGGGAGCAGAGTGAGGTGGAGGGGAGAGAGGAGGATGGGCAGAGAGGGGGTTGTTTGTCCTTTACTGATAGATAGGTCCTTGTATTTCTGGTATCATCCTTGTAAATCTTTTTTGCGACCATACTGTATACAGTACTCCGTGTGGTCTAACCAAGGTTCTATACAGGTTTAGCAGAACTTCCCTACTTTTCAATTCTATCCCTCTAGAAATAAACGCTGGTGCTTGGTTTGCTTTTTATGTCCTTGTTAACCTGTGGCGCAACTTTTAGTGATTTGCGTATTTGTACTCCCAGATCCCTTTGCTCATCTACCCCATTTAGATCCTTGTTTTCCAAGTAATATGTGACCTCCTTATTTTTTTTACCAGTGTAATACTTCACAGTTATCTGTGTTGAAATTCATTTACCAATGAGAGTGGCTCAAAGGGTGGTGTCGGAGGAAGGGGTTTGATTCATGGGGCACTGGCACCAGTACTGGGGAAAGAGGGAGCGATTCTGTTGGGATGGGCTCTGTATTAGAGCTTCCCCCTACTGATGTACTGCAACTACTGATGTAAATAATAGAAACATAGAATATAGATGCAGGAGAAGGCCATTCGGCTCTTCGAGCCTGCACCACCATTCAATAAGATCATGGCTGATCATTCACGTCAGTACCCCTTTCCTGCTTTCTCTCCATACCCCTTGATCCCTTTAGCTATAAGGGCCATATCTAACTCCCTCTTGAATATATGTAACGAACTGGCATCAACAACTCTCTGTGGTAGAGAATTCCACAGGTTAACAACTCTCTGAGTGAAGAAGTTTCTCCTCATCTCGGTCCTAAATGGCTCACCCCTTATCCTTAGACTGTGACTCCTGGTTCTGGACTTCCCCAACATCGGGAACAGTCTTCCTGCATCTAACCTGTCCAGTCCCATCAGAATTTTATATGTTTCTATGAGATCCCCTCTCATTCTTCTAAACTCCAGTGAATACAGGCCCAATTGATCCAGTCTTTCCTCATATGTCAGTCCTGCCATCCCGGGAATCAGTCTGGTGAACCTTCGCTGCACTCCCTCAATAGCAAGAACATCCTTCCTCAGATTAGGAGACCAAAACTGAACACAATATTCCAGGTGAGGCCTCACCAAGGCCCTGTACAACTGCAGTAAGATCTCCCTGCTTCTATCCCCTAGCTATGAAGGCCAACATACCATTTGCCTTCTTCACTGCCTGCTGTACCTGCATGCCAACTTTCAATGACTGATGTACCATGACACCCAGGTCTCGTTGCACCTCCCCTTTTCCTAATCTGCCGCCATTCAGATAATATTCTGCCTTCATGTTTTTGCCACCAAAGTGGATAACCTCACATTTATCCACATTATACTGCATCTGCCATGCATTTGCCCACTCACCTAATCTGTCCAAGTCACCCTGCAGCCTCTTAGCATCCTCCTCACAGCTCACACCGCCACCCAGCTTAGTGTCATCTGCAAACTTGAAGATAATACTCTCAATTCCTTCATCTAAATCATTGATGTATATTGTAAATAGCTGGGGTCCCAGCACTGAGCCTTGTGGCACCCTACGATTCACTGCCTGCCATTCTGAAAAGGACCCGTTTATCCCGACTCTCTGCTTCCTGTCTGCCAACCAGTTCTCTATCCACGTCAATACATTACCCCCAATACCATGTGCTTTAATTTTGCACACCAATATTTTGTGTGGGAACATGTCAAAAGCCTTTTGAAAGTCCAAATACACCACATCCACTGGTTCTCCCTTATCCACTCTACTAGTTACATCTTCAAAAAATTCCAGAAGATTTGTCAAGCGTGATTTCACTTTCTAAATCCATGTTGACTTGGACTGATCCTATCACTGCTTTCCAAATGCGCTGCTATTTCATCTTTAATAATTGATTCCAACATTTTCTCCACCACTGATGTCAGGCTAACCAGTCTATAATTCCCTGTTTTCTCTCTCCCTCCTTTTTTAAAAAGTGGTGTTACATTAGCTACCCTCCAGTCCATAGGAACTGATCCAGAGTCGATAAACTGTTGGAAAATGACCACCAATGCATCCACTATTTCTAGGGCCACTTCCTTAAGTACTCTGGGTTGCAGACTATATCAGGCCCTGGGGATTTATCGGCCTTCAATCCCATCAATTTCTGTAACACAATTTCCTGACTAATAAGGATTTCCTTCAGTTCCTCCTTCTCGTTAGACCCTTGGTCCCCTAGTATTTCCGGAAGGTTATTTGTGTCTTCCTTAGTGAAGACAGAACTAAAGTATTTGTTCAATTGGTCTGCCATTTCTTTGTTCCCCATTATAAATTCATCTGATTCTGACTGCAAGGGACCTACGTTTGTCTTCACTAATCTTTTTCTCTTCACATATGTATAGAAGCTTTTGCAGTCATGTTCCCAGCAAGCTTCCTCTCGTACTCTATTTTCCTCCTCCTAATTAAACCCTTTGTCCTCCTCTGCTGAATTCCAAATTTCTCCCAGTCCTCAGATTTGCTGCTTTTTCTGGCCAATTTATATGCCTCTTCCTTGGATCTAACACCATTCCTAATTTCCCTTGTTAGCCACGGTTGAGCCACCTTCCCTGTTTTATTTTTACTCCAGACAGGGATGTACAATTGTTGAAGTTCATCCATGTGATCTTTAAATGTTTGCCATTGCCTATCCATCGTCAACCCTTTAAGTATCACTTGCCAGTCTATTCTAGCCAATTCATGTCTCATACCATCGAAGTTACCTTTCCTTAAGTTCAAGACCCGAGTCTCTGAATTGACTGTGTCACTCTCCATCTTAATAAAGAATTCTACCATATTATGGTCACTCTTCCCCAAGGGACCCACACAACAAGATTGCTAATTAGTCCTTTCTCATTACACATCACCCAGTCTAGGATGGCCAGCCCTCTAGTTGGTTCCTCGACATATTGGTCTAGAAAACCATCCCTAATATACTCCGGGAAATCCTCCTCCACCGTATTGCTACCAATTTGGTTAGCCCAATCTATATGTAGATTAAAGTTGCCCATGATAACTGCTGTTCCTTTATTGCACTCATCCCTAATTTCTTGTTTGATGCTGTCCCCAACCTCGCTACTACTATTTGGTGGTCTATACACAATTCCCGCTAGCTTTTTCTGCCCTTTGGTATTCCGCAGCTCTACCCATACAGATTCCACATCATCCAAGCTAATGTCCTTCCTTACTATTGCGTTAATTTCCTCTTTAACCAGCAATTCTACCCCACAGTAAAAAAAAACAGTAAAAGGGAATATTATTTGAATGGGGAGAAATTACAACATGCTGCGGTGCAGAGGGACCTGGGGGTCCTTGTGCATGAATCCCAAAAAGTTAGTTTGCAGGTGCAGCAGGTAATCAGGAAGGCGAATGGAATGTTGGCCTTCATTGCGAGAGGGATGGAGTACAAAAGCAGAGAGGTCCTGCTGCAACTGTACAGGGTATTGGTGAGGCCGCACCTGGAGTACTGCATGCAGTTTTGGTCACCTTACTTAAGGAAGGATATACTAGCCTTGGAGGGGGTACAGAGACGATTCACTAGGCTGATTCCGGAGATGAGGGGGTTACCTTATGATGATAGATTGAGTAGACTGGGTCTTTACTCGTTGGAGTTCAGAAGGATGAGGGGTGATCTTATGGAAACATTTAAAATAATGAAAGGGATAGACAAGATAGAGGCAGAGAGGTTGTTTCCACTGGTCAGGGAGACTAGAACTCGGGGGCACAGCCTCAAAATACGGGGGAGCCAATTTAAAACCGAGTTGAGAAGGAATTTCTTCTCCCAGAGGGTTAAAAATCTGTGGAATTCTCTGCCCAAGGAAGCAGTTGAGGTTAGCTCATTGAATGTATTCAAATCACAGATAGATAGATTTTTAACCAATAAGGGAATTAAGGGTTATGGGGAGCAAGCGGGTAAGTGGAGCTGAGTCCACGGCCAGATCAGCCATGATCTTTTTGAATGGCTGGGCAGACTCGAGGGGCTAGATGGCCTACTCCTGTTCCTAATTCTTATGTTCTTATGTTATGTTCACCTCCTTTTCCTTCCTGAATGTTGAATACCCCTGGATATTGAGTTCCCACCTTGGTTACCCTGGAGCCATGTCTCCGTAATCCCAATGATATCCTATTCGTTAATAGCTGCCTGCGCAGTTAATTCGTCCACCTTATTCTGAATACTCCTCGCATTGAGGCACAGAGCCTTCAGGCTTGTCTTTTTAACACACTTTGTCCCTTTAGAATTTTGCTGTAATGTGGCCCTTTTTGATTTTTGCCTTGGGTTTCACTGCCCTCCACTTTTACTTTTCTCCTTTCTATCTTTTGCTTCTGCCCCCATTTTACTTCCCTCTGTCTCCCTGCATAGGTTCCCATCCCCCTGCCATATTGGGTTAACCCCTCCCCAACAGCACTAGCAAACACTTCCCCTCGGACATTGGTTCCGGTCCTGCCCAGGTGCAGACCGTCCGGTTTGTACTGGTCCCATCTAATAAAGGATCATGTGGCAAGGTCACATAATAACAGTTTCTGTATTGAACCATCTTGTGTGTGTGCTGTGTTGGTGATGCCATAAGAATATACCACAGGCTGGGTGGGGACCAGTGTCCTGGCAAATCGAATAACTAGGGCTGTAGATAGGGCTTTAAACTCGGCGGGAGGGAGGGGGGGTGGCGGAGGGAGGGATCAGGTGAAGGGAAATTTAGTAATCTGAAAAGAAAAGTCAAGGCAATGGAGCGGTGTAGCGAATTGAAGATAAGCAGTGTGTGATGGGAAGGGACAGAGAGGTTAAAGGTAATTGTGCATCAGCGAATAAGGTGAAAGCAGGAACTCATGTTAAAAAATTAAAAACTAAAGTCTCTTTTACGGAATGCATGAAGCATTCATATCAAGATAGATGAATTAGCGGCACAAATAGATAAATGGCTTTGATATAATAGCCATAAGAGAGACATGGTTGCAAGATGACCAAGGTTGGGGACTAAATTTTCCAGGGTAAATTTCCCGCTCCCCATAACCCTTAATTCCCTTATTGGTTAAAAATCTATCTATTTGTGATTTGAAAAGACAGGCAGACTGGAACAGGTGGTAGTGGTGGGGGAACGCGGGGTGAGTAGCCCTGATGTAAGGGCAGTAGAGAGAAAGGATCTCGGTTCAGAAGATCAGGAAGTAGAATCAGTATGGGTGGAGATAAGAAATAACAAGGGTCTGAATAGAGTGGTGAGAGTAGTTGATAGGCACTTAACAGTAGCTATACCATTGGACAGAGTATTAATCAAGAAGTAATAGGAGCTTGTAACAAAGTTAATGCAATAATCATGCGGGACTTTAATCTTCATACAGATTGGACAAATCAAATTGCCGAGGATATCTGGAGGATGAGTTCATGGAATGTATTTGAGACAATTTCCTGGAACAATACGTCAGGGAACCAACCAGAGAACAGGTTATTTTAGATCTTGTATTGTGCAATGAGACAGGGTTAATTAATAATTTTATAGTAAATGATCCTCTAGGGAAGAGTGATTATATTATGATAGAATTTCACATTAAGTTTGAGAGTGACTTGCCTAAGTCCGGAACTAGAGTCTTAAACTTAAATAAAGCCAATTACGTAGGCATGATGGGCGAGTTGGTTAAGGTAGATTGGAAATTAGATTAACAGGCTTGACGGTAGATAAGCAGTGGAAAACATTTAAAGAAATATTCTAATATTCTCAACACATGTACATTCCATTGAAAAATAAAAACTTCACGGGAAAAGTGATCCATCCGTAATTATTAAGAAGTACTAGATTAAAAGTAGTAGTAAGCCTGATGATTAGCAGATTTATAAAGCAGCAAAGGATGACCAAAAAATGATAAAAAGGGAGAAAATAGAATATGAGCGTAAATTAGCAAGAAATAAAGAAACAGATTGTAAGAGCCTTTACAAGTAGGTAAAAAGGAAGAGAGTAGCAAAAACAAGAGTTAGTCTCTTAGAGACCGAGAGAGGAGAAATTATATTGGGGAACCAAGGAAATGGCCGAGAATTTAAACAAATATTTTGAATCTGTCTTCACAGTAGAAGACATAAAAAGCATACCAAGAATTGTGGGGAACCAAGGGGCTACATAAGGGTGAGAAATGTATAGTAACTAACATCAGTAGAGAAAAACAACGTTAGAAATTATTGGGACTAATCCCCTGGACCTGACGGCCAACATCCTGGGGTTCTAAAAGAGGTGGCTACAGAAATAGTGATGGTTGTGATCTTCCAAAATTCACTAGATTCTGGAATGGTCCCATTGGATTACAAGTAACAAATGTAATCCCGCTATTCAAGAAAGGAGGGAGAGAGAAAACAGGGAACTACAGGCCAGCTAGCCTGATATCAGTCATCAGGAAAATGCTGGAATCCATTATTAAGGAAGTGGTAACAGGGCACTTAGAAAATCGTATTATATGATTAGGTTTTATGAAAGGGAAATCTTGTTTGACAAATTTATTAGAGTTGTTTGAGGGTGTAACTAGCAGTGTAGATAAAGGTGAACCAGTGGATGTAGAATATTTGGATTACCAAAAGGTATTTGATAGGGGCACATGGGTTGGGGGTAATGTATTAGCATGGATAAAAGATTGGTTAACGGACAGAAAACAGCGTAGGGATAAACGATTCATTTTCAGGTTGGCAGGTTGTAACTAGTGGGGTGCCGCAAGGATCGCTGCTGGGTCCTCAGCTATTTACAATCTATATTAATGACTTAGATGAAGGGATCGAGTGCAATGTTTCCAAGTTTGCTGACGATACAAAGCTCGGAGGGAAAGCAAGCTGTGAGAAGGACACAAAGAGCCTGCAAAGGGATATAGATAGACTGAGTGAATGGGCAGTAAGGTGGCAGATGGAGTATAATGTGGGGAAATGTGAGGTTACTCACTTTGGTAGGAAGAATAGAAAAACAGAATATTTTTTAAATGGTGAGAAACGTTTAAATGTTGGTGTTCAGAGAGATATGGTGTCCGCGTACAAGAAGCACAGAGAGTTAGCATGCAGGTACAGCAAGCAATTAGAAAGGCAAATAGCATGTTGTCCTTTATTGCCAGGGGGTTTGAGTATAAGAGTAAGGAAGTCTTGCTACATTTGTACAGGGCCTTGGTGAGACCGCACCTGAAGTACCGTGCACAGTTTAGACTCCTATACTGAAAAAGTACATTCTTGCCTTAGGGGCTGTGCAACAAAGGTTCACGAGACTGATCCCTGAGATGAGAGGGTTGTCCTATGGAGAGAGATTGTGTAGATTGGGCCTATACTCTCTGGAGTTTAGAAGAATGAGAGGCGATCTGATTGAAATATAAGATTCTGAGGGGGATTGACAGGATAGATGCAGGGAGGATGCTTCCCCCTGGCTGGAGAGTCTAGAACTCAGGGGCATTGTTCCAGGATAAGGGGCCAACCATTTGCGACTGAGACGAGGAGGAATTTCTTCACTCTGAGGGCTGTGAATCTTTGGAATTCTCTGCCCCAGAGAGCTGTGAATGCTCAGGCAGGAGAGGGACGTACAGGGGAAGAACACATGGGGTGTGCAGGAGGAGAGCACGTAGAGAGTGTGAGGTCAGAGGGCACTGATATTTGATCCGCTGGATTTGAACAATTCTATCCTGCATGTGAGCAATTTCCTTTTAGCTGAATGAGATTGCAACCATTTCCTAAAGGAATACAAGAGTCAGGATGAATTCAATTTGTGACGCAGGACGTAGATGACAGACTGTCAAGATGGATGCTTTTTGAACAGGGTTGTTCCCATTTGGTGAATTGTCTTGCCAATGTATCAGGTTGGACAATTGTAGACGGATGTGGACAATACACTGAATGATCACTCTGAGATCTTCCTCTCTCCGGCACGGGTCATTTATATTGAGCTGGTGCCTCCGGGGTCCTGGTGTGATCTCGGGCAGCCAGTTCCAAACCTCCGAATCGCCCAGTTCCGAACCCCCCCCCCATCTTCAAACTGGGTCTCCGCGGAGACAGCTGGTCTTTGCAAGTTCCAATAATCCAGATCTGGACTTTGGGAACCTGGTGGCACTAGACGAGTATAAAAGCACCTTCAACGGCTTAAAAGAACTGAGTTTGGAGTGGGCCCACTCCACTCCCTCGCAGGTGAAGGCCCATGGATCAAAAGGACCCACAATTGCGTAGTAAATTGCCAAGCTGTCAGAGTGCTCCCAGTGGTGCCTGTGGTGTGAAATGGAAAGTATCGCGTTGGCAGAGCAAGGTGCTTCAGTCTGCATCTCTCTCTGGTACCCTCCCCTCCCTGACCCGGGAGAGCAGCTATTGCTGGTTCCTGAGAGATTGACAGAGAAACTGGAAAATCCAGCATCAACTCTTTACCCATGACCTCTTAATGACCGGAAAATATCTAACATATAAATATGAAAATATCAACAGATGATGGCATCATCACACCACCCAACATCACTGCCACAATTGAATTGTTTTATATTTTACTTCAGACAGATGCAAACACAGTATAGAAGTATATAGTCTCGCACGCAGCAACAGACAGCCCACATCAGCCTCTTTCCTCAGGGACCTAGTTGTTCCAAAAGCAACAACATTCCTTCAAGTCCCAGAGTAATGACCTTGTCTGTTCACCAACAGTCTTGCCAAGAAAGTGCGTCCTGATATCTGTGGCTCACTATCTCTCTGAGAACTCAATTCTGAAACTTGCTGATCGCTTGGAGGCTCCTGGCCTTCTAGAGGAGCTTGGGAATACATGGCAGTATTCCGAATGAGTGATAATTATTCACAGCTGTCCACTTCCAGGACCCGTAGACAAGACAGAGAATCTCTTCCCTACGTTAAAAGAGTAACTGCACTTCAAAAGTCCTTCATTGGCTGTAAAGTGCTTTTGGACATCCTGAGGTAGTGAAAGGTGCTATATAAATGCAGGTCTTTTGTTTAATCCTGTAGTCATCAGAATGACCAATTGTAATAATCTATCAAATCGATGTGCTAGTTGGTATCTCAAGTATCTTCCTAAGAGCCTTTAGGGGCTAAATTGGATAGCCCTGGGACGCTTACAGTATCTGGTCAGATTCTTTATTCAAGGCATAACAACTGGCGATGAGATACAGATGACGAACCCCACCGCAACAATGCAGAGAACTGTGGGCATCCTGGAGAAATTTTCAGAGGGAAATGTTTGGGAAACCTCCGTGGAGTGACTCGACCAATACTTTGTGGCTAATGAGCTGGAAGGAGAAGCGAACGCTGCCAAACGAAGGGCGATCCTCCTCACCGTTTGCGGGGCACCAACGTATGCCCTCATGAAAAATCTGCTCGCTCCAGCGAAACCCACAGACAAGTCGTATGATGATTTGTGTACACTGGTCTGGGAACATCTAAACCTGAAGGAAAGTGTTCTGATGGCGAGGTACTAGTTCTACACCTACAAGAGGTCTGAAGGCTAGGAAGTGCTGAGCTACGTCGCCGAGCTAAGACGCCTTGCAGAACATTGCGAATTTGAAGGACATTTGGAGCACATGCTCAGGGACTTCTTTGTACTTGGCATTGGCCATGAAGTAATACTTCGCAAACCTTTGACTGTAGAGACCCCAACCTTGAGCAAAGCCATAGCGATAGCCCAGGCGTTCATCGCCACCAGTGACAATACCAAACAAATCTCTCAGCACACAAGTACTGTGAACAAAGTAATGTTGTTTTCGACTCGTAACGTACAGGGCAGGACTCACATGCCTGCAACTGCATGTCCGCAGATGTCTCAGAGTCCACCATCAAGGGTGATGAATGCAATCCATTAACACCTTGTTGGCGCTGCGGAGGTGATCATTGGTTCCATTCATGCTGCTTCAAAGGATACGATTGCAAGGGTGTGGAACAATGAGACACCTCCAACGTATGATCAGGTGAGCTGCAAACCCTGCTAATCCTGCAAACCACCATGTTGCAGTGGAGGACAGATCCACGGTAGATCATGATGAACCAGAGCCTCAGACTGAGGAGGCAGAGGTATATGGGGTGCACACATTTACCACAAAGTGTCCCCTGATAATGCTGAAGGTTGAATTAAATGGACTCCCAGTGTCAGTGGAGCTGGACACGGGCACGAGCCAGTCCATAATGAGCAAAGAGACGTTTGATAAATTGTGGTGCAGCAAGGCCTCAAGGCCAGTCCTGACTCCCATTCATACTAAACTGAGAATGTACACAAAGGAACTGATTCCCGTGATCGGCAATGCTATGCTGGAACTGGGATTACGTCCCAGCGCTCTCGTCCGTTGACAATAATTCATGTGCCCAGGTCCGAAACAAATTCCCTTCGTTGTTCGAACCAGGCATCGGGAAGTTCCAAGGAGCAAAAGTGCAGATCCACCTGATTCCGAGGGCGCGACCCATCCATCACAAGGCAAGAGCAGTACCGTACATGATGAGAGAGAGGGTGGAGATCGAGCTGGACAGGCTGCAATGAGAGGACATCATTTTGGCAATCGAATTCAACGAGTGGGCCAGTCCAATTGTTCCAGTCCTCAAGGGAAGTGGCACCGTCAGAATCTGCGGCGATTACAAAGTAACTATCAATCGTTTGCCCCTGCAGAATCAATACCCACTACCAAAGGCAGATGACCTATTTGCGACGCTGGCGGGAGGAAAAACATTCACGAAGCTGGACTTGACCTTGGCCTACATGATGCAGGAGCTGGAGGAATCATCGAAGGGTCTCACCTGCATCAACATGCACAAAGGTCTCTTCATTTACAACAGATGCCCGTTTGGGATTTGATCAGCCACGGCGATATTCCAGAGGAACATGGAAAGCTTGCTGAAGTCGGTCCCACGCACCGTGGTTTTCCAGGACGACATCTTGGTTACAGGTCGGGACACAGTCGAGCGCCTGCAGAACCTGGAGGAGGTTCTTAGTCGGCTTAATCACATGGGGCTCAGGCTAAAACGCTCGAAGTGCATTTTCCTGGCGCCTGAAATGGAGTTCCTGGGGAGAAGAATCGCGGCGGACGGCATCAGGCCCACCGATTCAAAGACGAAGGCAATGAAGAACGCACCGAGACCACAGAACGTGTCGGAGCTGCGGTCGTTTCTAGGACTCCTGAACTACTTTGGTAACTTCTTACCGGGTCTTAGCACACTGTTAGAACCACTGCACTCTTTACTGGGTAAAGGAGATGAATGGGTATGGGGTAAAAGCCAAGAAAATGCCTTTGAGAAAGCTAGGAAACTGTTATGCTCAAACAAATGCTTGTGTTGTATGATCCATGTAAGCATTTGGTACTAGCATGTGATGCGTCGTCGTATGGCGTCGGGTGTGTATTGCAACAAGCTAATGAATCTGGGAAATTGCAACTGGTTGCTTATGCATCCAGAAATCTACCTAAGGCTGAGAGGGCTGACAGCATGATCAAAAAAGAAGCATTAGCGTGTGTTTATGGGGTAAAGAAAATGCTGTTTGGGCTCAAATTTGAAGTGGAAACTGACCGCAAGCCACTTATATCCCTCTTTTCTGAAAATAAGTGGAATGCATTGGCCCGCATCCAGAGATGGGCGCTCATGTTGTCCGCATACAACTACGCCATCCGCCACAGGCCAGGCACAGAAAACTGTGCCGATGCTCTCAGTAGGCTGCCATTGCCCACCACAGGTGGAGATGGCACAGCCCGCAGATTTAGTTATGGTAATCGAAGCATTCGAGAGTGAGCAATCACTCGTTACAGCCCGACAGATTAGAACCTGGATGAGCCAGGACCCCTTACTGTCCTTAGTAAAAAACTGTGTGCTTCACGGGAGTTGGTCTAGTGTCCCGTTAGAGATGCAGGAAGAAATAAAGCCGTATCAGCAGCGCAGAGATGAAATGTCCATATGGGCAGACTGCCTCCTATGGGGTAATCGGGTAGTGGTAACAAAAAGGGGCAGAGACACTTTCATTAGTGACCTCCACAGTACCCACCCAGGCATTGTAATGATGAAAGCGATAGCCAGATCCCACGTGTGGTGGCCCAGTACCGATGCAGACTTAGAGTCCTGCATGCACAAATGTAACACATGTTCCCAGTTAAGCAATGCACCTAGGGAGGCATCACTAAGTTTATGGTCCTGGCCCTCCAAACCATGGTCCAGGGTCCATGTCGACTATGCAGGAAAAATGTTCCTTGTGGTTGTAGATGCGTACTCCAAATGGATTGAATGTGAGATAATGTCAGCAAGCACGTCCGCTGCCACCACTGAAAGCCTGCTGGCCATGTTTGCCACGCACGATCTGCCTGATGTCCTTGTGAGTGACAATGGGTCGTGCTTCACCAGTGCCGAATTCAAAGAATTCATGACCCGCAATGGGATCAAACATCTCACATCTGTCCCGTTTAAACCAGCGTCCAATGGTCAGGCAGAACGAGCAGTGCAAACAATCAAGCAAGCTTGAAGAGGGTAACTGAAGGCTCACTGCAGACTCGCCTATCCCAAGTCCTGCTTAGTTACCGCACCAGACCCCACTCGCTCACTGGGGTTCCCCCCACTGAACTGCTCATGAAAAGGGTTCTCGTTAGTCCACCCTGATCTACACGAACAGGTAGAGAGCAGGCGGCTTTAACAGAATACATATCATGATCGCGCAAATGTGTCACGTGAAATTGAGATTAATGATCCTGTATTTGTGTTAAACTATGGACAAGGTCCCAAGTGGCTTCCTGGCACTGTCGTGGCCAAAGAGGGGAGTAGGGTGTTTCAGGTCAAACTTTCAAATGGACTCACCTGCTGGAAACACTTGGACCAAACCAAACTCAGATTCACAGACTATCCAGAGCAACCCACAATAGACTACCTTTTTCGACCCTCCAGCACACACACAAGTGGCAACCGACCCAGCGGTTGATCACGAAGCAGAACCCATCACCCGCAGCAGCCCAGCAGGACTCACCACATCCAGCAGCCCAGCAAGGCCAGTGCGCAGCAGACCAGCGAGGGCCCAACAAACGACTCACCAAAACCAGCATTTGCACCGAGACAATCAACCAGGGAAAGGAAGGCCCCAGATCGACTCACATTGTAAATAGTTACACTATTGACTTTGGGGGGGAATGTTGTTATATGTATGTAAACCTGTAAATACCATATTTAACCACCAGAGGGCTCATCCCCTGAAATCCCAAGGGATCCCACAATCCCTTGGGAGCACCTGTACATAAGGAGGCCTCACAGGCTGGAGAGGCACACTGGAGACCTGTAATAAAGGACTATGGTCACACATTAGTTTAAGCTTACAGTATCTGGTCAGATTCTTTATTCAAGACATAACAGTATCCTCATAACCCACTCCTCCTTCTCACATCCCACTACCCACTCATCCCACAATCTCTGCTGATTTACAAGCTGCAGACAGTGTAAGCAGGCCCCTCCTGCGTTTCCCCTGAACCTCGTCACAACCTACCCTTGTGCCTTTCTCCTTTCAGATACCCAAGATCTGCAGCCGGGACAGGCAGCAGTGGGAGAACAGGAAGACAGTGAAGATAAAGACACACCCCCACTCGATTTAACACTCGCAGCCACCGGCTGAAATACTGACACAGCGCCGACTGTAGAGGGTAGCATGGGGATCGGCACGAGGTCATCATAGGTGGTCCCTCAAATGAGGATAACTTGCTTCCACGAGAGTTCACAGGTGTTTCGATGAAGGACCCGATGTTCCAGTCCTGAACTCCAGTTGAGGGGGTGGAAGATGCCTGTGCGTGAATTTTTTTAACGTGGGGTGGCCGTTGCACACCAGCCACCACACAAGCTTGATAGAGCTAGGCCTTTATCAGGTGGCAAGGGTTAACCAGGACGACTGGAGACCTGCTCTGCTGCACGGACCTAGTGCGCACACATATCGCAGCGCTATGTTGAGCACGGAATAGAATATAAGCAGCTGAGCTTTGTGCAAGCTGAAGTTTATGAAACAATGGGAGACAGGTCAGGAAACAATCAGAGTAACTGAGTGGTTAAGATGTGTGTCATGTATGTACTTTTGGGACCACTAGCCACTAGATAGCATCACTGTTGGAGGCTATTGGGCTGCACGCACATGTGTGCAGCCCAAGTATAAAAGGCCAGCCAGTTTGTATATTAGTCACTTTGGGCCTTAATAAAACAGAGCCAAGGTCCTACCTCTTGGAGTTAAACAGTACTCAGTCTAACAGTTATTGCATACACAACATTTGGTGATGAGGCAACAAGAACCTTTGCATGCAAAAATGAGCACAATTGGATTGTTGGAGCGATTTGTGGAAGGAGAAGATTGGGCAGACTTTGTGAGCTATCTGAACCAGTTCTTCATGGCCAACAAAATGGAGGAGGTCGGTGACGCAGATTGGCGCCGGGCGGTGTTCCTCACGGTTTGCGGTCCAAAATTTTATGTTCTGATAAAAAATCTACTCCTGCCTGTGAGTCCAACAGAGAAGATGTGTGAAGAATTGTGTACACTGGTACAGGACCACCTTAAGCCAGACGAAGGCACCATCATCTCGAGATACAGATTTTACATGCACGTTCGCTCAGAGGGTTAGAATGCGGCGGAATTCGTTGCCGAACTAAGATGTCTAGCGGGACCATGTAAGTTCGGGGCTGTATTGGCAGACATGCTGTGGGACTTCTTTGTAATCGGCATCAACCATGAGGTGATCCTGCATAAACTACTGGCGGTGGAGACATTGGACTTGAACAGGGCCATCACGATCGCTCAGTCATGCATGGCGATGGATAGAAGTCTAAAGCAGATATCAGTAAAAAAATCGAAACTCGGCATGTTCTATAAATATGATTGATTCGGCGTTCGACAGAGCGGCACATGGCAGGGCCTACCTGACTGCGTACGCAAAACCTGTGGCTGCCCAAAGTCCGCCAGTGGGAATGCATCCGATTTCTCCGTGTTGGCATTGTGGGGGAAATCACCGACACCAGCAGTGCCGATTTAAGCAATGTAGTTGCAAAGGCAGTCTGAGAGTGGGGCATCTCCAACGCAAGTGTCCGCAGATGAGCAAGCGTGCTGCGACACACCACATGGCGGATGATGGTCAGACTAGTGCAGATCCGAATACGCAATCCGAGATACCAGAGGAGGAAGTGTATGGACTGTACTCGTTATTAACAAAGAGCAAACCGATAATGATCAACGTGAAATTTAATGGGGTGCCGGTATCGATGGAACTGAACACGGGGGCGAGTCAATTGATAATGAGCCAGAGGGCATTCGACAAGCTGTGGGATACTAAGGCTGTGAGGCCCAGACTGAGTCCAGTTAATGCCAAGTTGCGCACGTACACCAAAGAATTCATAACGGTGATTGGCAGTGCCACAATTAAAGTGTTGTATGATGGTGTGGTTCACGAGTTACCGCTATGGATTGTCCCAGGCAATGGCCCAACGCTGTTCGGCAGGAACTGGCTTGAAAAAATCAGATGTGATTGGAACGACATCAAGGCATTGTCGTCGGAGAAAGATACATGTACCCAAGTACTGAGCAAGTTTCCCTCACTGTTCGAACCAGGCATCGGCAACTTCACGGGAGCCAAGGTGCAGATCCACGTGGATTCGGATGCAAGACCGTCCATCATAAAGCTCGGGCAGTTCTGTATATCATAACGGAGAAGGTCGAAATCGAATTGGACAGACTCCAGCGTGAAGGGATCATATCACAGGTCGAATTTAATGAATGGGCCAGCCCCATTGTTCCTGTGCTGAAAAGTGATGGCACAGTCAGAATCTGTGGAGACTAGAAGGCTACGATCAACAGGGTTTCGAAACAAGATCAGTACCCGTTACCAAAGGCTGATGACTTGTTTGCAATGCTAGCCGGGGGGGAAGTCGTTCACCAAACTGGACTGGACGTCGGCCTACATGACACAGGGGCTGGTCGAGATGTCGAAGAGACTTACGTGCATTAACACACATAACGGACTGTTTATTTATCACAGGTGCCCTTTTGGAATTCGCTCAGCAGCAGCAACATTTCAGAGGAACATGGAGAGTCTACTGAAGTCCGTTCCCAGAACCGTCGTGTTCCAAGATGACATCCTGATCACAGGTCGTGACTCCGAGGAACATCTGAACAACCTGGAAGAGGTTCTACATCGTCTGGACAAAGTGAGACTCAGGCTGAAACGCTCGAAGTGCGTCTTCATGGCACCAGGGGTCAAATTCCTGGGGAGGAAAATTGCTGCTGACAGCATCAGGCCCACGGACGTGAAAACCAAGGCCATCAAGAATGCACCCAAGCCGCAGAATGTGACGGAGCTGCATTCGTTCCTGGGTCTACTCAACTACTTCGGTAACTTGCTACCTAAACTGAGCACCTTATTAGAACCACTGCACATGCTGCTAAGAAATGGCGACAACTGGGTGTGGGGTGCATCTCAAGACCGAGCTTTTGAGAAAGCCACTAATCTGCTTTGCTCTAACAAGCTGCTGGTACATTATGGCCCATGTAAACGTTCAGTATTGGCCTGTGATGCTTCGTCATATGGAATTGGTTGCATACTCCAACAAGCTAATGAGCTGGGTAAACTTCAACCAGTCGCGTATGCTTCAAAACGTTTGTCTAAAGTGGAAAGAGCCTACAACATGGTAGAGAAAGAAGCACTAGCCTCTGTGTATGGGGTTAAAAAGATGCATCAGTACCTGTTTGGTCTTCGGTTTGAACTGGAGACAGATCACAAGCCGCTCATTTCACTGTTCTCTGGAAACAAAGGTATCAATACCAATACTTCATCCCACATCCAGAGGTGGGCGCTGACATTATCCACTTATGATTATGTCATTTGCCATAGACCTGGCACCGAAAATTGTGCCGATGCTTTGAGCCGTCTGCCGTTGCCCACACCGGAGGTGGAAACGCCACAACCGGCGGACCTATTGTTAGTTATGGATGCTTTTGAGAGTGAAGGAACCCCTGTCACGGCTCAACAAGTTAAGACCTGGACCAGCTAGGACTCGATTTTATCAGTGGTGAAGAGTTGCATCCTCAAAGGTGATTGGTCTGCCATACCCAAGCAAATGTGCGAGGAGACCAAACCTTACATTTGTCGCAAAGATGAACTGTCTATTCAGCCAGATTGTATACGTGGGGCAAGCGTGTTGTTATGCCCAAGAAAGGGAGAGAGAAATTTGTACATGAGCTACATAGCACACATCCCAGCATTGTAATGATGACAGCCATTGCCAGGTCTCATGCATGGTGGCTGGGAATTGACTCTGAGCTGGAATCATGTGTGCATCAGTGCAACACTTGCATGCAGCTCAGCAAAGCACAAGCAGAATCGCCACTGAGTCTGTGGTCGTGACCGTCCAAACCATGGTCCAAGATCCACATAGACTTTGCAGGTCCCTTCCTGGGGAAGATGTTTTTAGTTGTTGTCATGTATTCAACTGTCATTGTAACCCATGTATAAACTGACCTAAGTTGTACACTGTGAGAACATTGACCACTAGGTGGTGAACTTGTGGGAGACACTGGTATAAAAGGGGAAGCCCTACCCACCTTCATCACTTCAGTGCTGGATAATAAAGGTTGCTGATCACAGAGTGACCTTCTCTCAAGTATGGGCCTCATGTGTATTTATACTGTATAGTAACGACATATTATTGGCGACGAGAAACTGGGATTTAAACCACGCGAGCATGGCCACTAGCAGCACAGACGAGAGGTACTGTGTTGGTGATGATTGGGATGATTTTATTGAGAGACAATAGTAAAGTTTCATCACTAAGGAATGGTTGGGACAGGATTCAGCCGACAAACGCAGGGCTCATCTCCTAACGGTTTGTGGATCCAGGGCATACTCCCTGATGAAGGACCTTGAAGCGCCAGAGAAGCCGGCGGACAAGACTTTTGAAGAGCTCAGTGAGTTGATCGGGGAACATCTTAAACCGGTGAGCAGCATGCACATGGCGAGACACCGGTTTTACATGCACCGGCGGCGAGAAGGGCAAAGCGTTCCAGACTTCGTGGCAGACCTCCGGCGACTGGCGAGCCTATGTAAGTTCCCAGATGCATGCAGAGTGGAGATGCTGTGAGACTTTTTTATTGAGGGCATCGGGCAGGCTGGGGTTTTCAGGAAACTGATTGAGACCAAAGACTTGACCCTGGAAATGGCGGCTTTGATGGCCCAGACATTTATCTCAGGGGAGGAAGAGACCAGAATGATGTTTGACAAAAATCTTGGCTTAAATGCAGCAAATGGACAGGGAGTCAACATTGTTAACGCGGGACACGGTTCTCCAGGCAGGCAGGGGCAATCGGACATGCCCGAGCATGTAGTCGAACCCAAAGGGGGAATTCAACAGAGACAATGGCTAGCTGAACGGTGATTCATGCCATCGCAAGGGACAATGCGGCCAGTAATGGGGCCAGCAACACCTGTCAATGGTGCACTTAAGGATAGTTACAGAGACAGTCAGAGACGATTGTCTGGTAATGGACCTTTTGTTTCCAACAATGGCTCATGTTGGAGGTTTGGAGGCAACCCCCCCAGCCTGAGCTTGCAGGTATCAGCAATATACCTGCAGAAACTGCAAAGTCAGCGGTCACTTGGCACGTATGTGCAGGAAGCCTGCAGCTAGGTTGATGTACGAGGAGGACGGGCCCGATGTAAGCCCTACGAGGCCAAATGAATGCTGGTGGAAATCGCTGGAAGCTGAAGTTCAGCGAGTTCATGTGGAGCACATATACAGTTCAGACACCAGGACGCCACCGATAATGATGAAAGTGCTCCTCAATGGCATCCCAGTATTAATGGAGCTAGACACAAAGGCCAGCCAGTCCCTGATGAGTATCAAACAGTTCGATAAGTTGTGGGCGTCCAAGGCCAGGAGGCCAAAATTATTGCCGATTGATGCACAGCTACGGACATATACAAAGGAACTAGGCAGCACCACGGTAGTCGTGACCCACAAAGATTCGGAGAACAGATTGCCACTCTGGATTGTCCCGGGGGACAGTCCCGTATTACTGGGGAGGAGTTGGCTAGCTGTCATGAACTGGAAATGGGGCGATGTCAATGCAATTTCTTCTGTGGAGCGAGTATCATGCTCACAGGTCCTGGACAAATTTGACTCATTATTTCAACCCAGCATTGGCACTTTCATGGGGACCAAGGTAGTGATTCACATAAACCCGGACGCCAGGCCAGTACACCACAAGGCCAGAGCGGTGCTGTATGTGATGCGGGAAAAGATAGAAGGCGAATTGGACTGCCTGCTGAGGGAAGGCATCATCTCGCCAGTCGAATTCAGTGACTGGGCGATCCCGATTGTGCCGGTGCTCAAGGCGAATGGATCGGTCAGAATATCTGGTGATTACAAGGCCCACCATCAATCGTGTGTCACTCCAAGACCAGTACCTGCTACCGAGAGCGGAGGACCTCTTTGCGACGCTATCCGGTGGCAAACTTTTTTCAAAATTGGACCTGACCTCAGCTTACATGACCCAGGAACTGGCGAGTGAGTCGAAGAAGCTGACCACCATCACGACACACAAGGTGTTGTTTGAGTACAACAGATGTCCGTTCGGGATTCGCTCGGCCGCCGCGATCTTTCAATGAACTATGGAAAGCCTCCTCAAGTCGATTCCAAGGACGGTGGTTTTTCAGGACGACATCCTCATCACGGGTTACGATACTGAAGAACACCTCCACAACCTGGAAGAGGTGCTACGCAGACTAGACTAGGTAGGGCTGCGACTGAAAAAGGCGAAGTGCGTCTTCCTAGCTCCAGAGGTAGAATTCCTGTGGAGGAGGATAGCAGCAGACGGGGTCAGACCTACTACGTCCAAAACGGAAGTGATCCAGAGAGCACCCAGACCCCGTAACACGATGGAGCTGCGTTCGTTCCTGGTGCTCCTGAACTATTTTGGTAACTTTCTTCCCAAATTGAGCACGCTGTTAGAGCCGCGACACGTGCTCCTACACAAAGGTCGCGATTGGGTCTGTGGGGACTGCGAGGAAAGGGCTTTTGATAGAGCACGCAATTTGTTATGCTCCAACAATCTGTTAACGTTATATGAACTATGTAAGAAACTTGTTTTAATGTGTGATGCATCGACCTATGAGGTCGGGTGTGTGTTGCAGCATGTTAATGCCAAGGGTCAGTTACAGCCGGTAGCTTATGCCTCCAGAAGTCTGTCCCAGGCAGAAAGGGGCTACGGGATGGTAGAAAAGGAAGCACTAGCATGTGTATATGCAGTAAAAAAAATGCATCAGTACCTGTTTGGCAGGAAATTTGAGCTGGAGGCAGATCACAAACCCCTAACGTCCCTTTTGGCCGACAACAAGACCATAAATGCAAATGCATCGGCCCGCATACAGAGGTGGGCACTCACGTTAGCCGCCTATGACTACACAATTCGGCACAGACCGGGCACTGAAAACTGCGCCGATGCACTCAGCAGGCTCCCACTAGCCACCGCCGAGGGGGCAATCGAGCATGCTGCTGAGATGGTCATGGCTGTTGAAGCTTTCGAAAGTGAAGGCTCACCCGTGACAGCCCGTCAGATCAAAGTCTGGACAAATAGAGACTCGCTACTGTCTTTAGTCAAGAAATTTGTCCTGAATGGAGACTGGGCAGCCACGTACAGGGCATGCCCTGAGGAATTTAAACCATTTCACATGCGCAAGGATGAACTCTCGATTCAGGCCGATTGCCTACTATGGGGAAACCGAGTAGTCATGCCCCAGATGGGCAGAGAGGTGTTCATCGGAGAACTCCACAATGAACACCCGGGCATTGTCATGATGAAGGCAATTGCCAGGTCACACGTTTGGTGGCCAGGGATAGATGCAGACTTGGAACTTTGTGTTCACAGGTGCAACACGTGTGCCCAGCTGGGCAATGCGTCCAGGGAAGCTCCCCTTAGCCCCTGGTCCTGGCCCGCCAAGCCATGGTCACGCATCCATGTGGACTACGCAGTTCCTTTCATGGGAAAAATGTTTTTGGTTGTAGTAGACGCCTACTCCAAATGGATTGAGTGTGACATTCTTAATTCAAGCACATCCTCTGACACGGTCGAAAGTCTACAGGCAATGTTCGCCTCCCATGGTCTACCGGACGTCTTGGTCAGTGACAATGGCCCGTGCTTTACAAGCATTGAATTTCAGGACTTCATGGCAGGAAATGGTATCAACCATGTCAAGACGGCACCGTTCAAACCAGCCTCAAACGGCCAGGCGGAACGAGCAGTGCAGATAATCAAACAGGGGATGCTCAGAATCCAAGGAGGTTCCCTACAAAGCCGCTTATCGCGCCTCCTGTTGGCCAATAGATCCCGACCGCACTCGCTCACAGGGGTTCCACTCGCAGAGCTGCTAATGAAAAGGATGCTCAAAACCAGGTTATCCCTTATATACCCCACCATGAAAGAAATTGTTGCGAGCAGGCGCCAGTCAAAATGTGACTACCATGACGGGAATGTGAGGGCGCGATGTATTGATGTCAATGACCCTGTCTTTGTCCTCAACTACACTGCAGGGCTCAAATGGCTTGCAGGCACTGTGATTGCCAAAGAGGGGAATAGGATTCTGGTAGTTAAACTTACCAATGGACAAATCTGCCGCAAACACGTGGATCAAACAAAAAGGAGGTTCAGCAACCCCATAGAAGAAGCAGAGGAAACACACGACGTAGAGTTTACTCCACCACAGGTGACCGAACACCGGAACCAAGTGGAGGAGAGCCCAGTCACTGTGGGCAGTCCGGACAGGCCTGAGGCACCGCAAACAGCAGACACTCAGGTCAGCGCCCAACAACCGGAGCCCCAACTACAAGGGAGCGTAAACCACCAGGGAGACTTAACCTGTGATCCCAATAAGACTTTGGGGGGGAGGTGGTGTCATGTATTCAACTGTTATTGTAACCTATGTATAAACTGACCTAAGTTATACACTGAGAACATTGACGACTAGGTGGTGAACTTGTGGGAGACACTCCCAACCTGGACTTTCAGGTGTAAAAGGGGAAGCTCCACCCACCTTCATCACTTCAGTGCTGGCTAATAAAGGTTGCTGATCACAGAGTGACCTTCTCTCAAGTATGGGCCTCGTGTGCATTTATACTGTATAGTAAGGACATATTAGTTGTGGTGGATGCATATTCGAAGTGGATAGAGTGTATAATCATGTCATCCAGCACATCCACAGCTACCATTGAGAATCTCAGTGTCATGTTCGTGACACATGGTCTGCCTGACATCATTGTTAGCGTCAACGGATCGTGTTTCACCAGTCAGGAGTTTCAAGAGTACATGAAACTTAATGGTATCAAACATGTAAGGTCAGCACCATTCAAACCTGCATCCAATGGGCAAGCAGAACGTGCTGTCCAAATCATAAAGCAGAATATGAAGTGAGTAACCCAAGGATCACTGCAGACCCGCCTGTCATGCATACTGTTTAGTTAGAAGACAAGACCACGCACGCTTACCGGGGTCTCGCCTGCTGAACTAATGATGAAGAGAGGTCTTAAGACCAAGCTATCTCTTGTACACCCTGACTTGAATAATCATGTTGAATATAGAAGACACAGTCAGCAAGAGTATCATGATCGCGCAGCTGTGTCACGTGATATTTCTGTAAATGATCCTATGTATGTTCTGAATTACGGTCAGGGTCCCAAGTGGATCGCTGGTACTGTCATGGCCAAGGAAGGCAACAGAGTATTTATTGTCAAGCTCAAAAATGGGCAAACATGCAGGAAACATACGGATCAGACAAAGCTGCAGCACACAGATGAACCGGGACAGTCGAAGGAAGAGACAATCGACGACCAACCAACCTACCCCCAGTCATCAGAGGACTCAGTGGTCATCAGTGCATTGGGACTTTCAATCACTGACATGATCAATGAAAATGGACTTTCAATCCCTGACATGGCTATTGCCACTCCCACCAAGTCAGCCACCCAGCCACCAGTCACAACAGACTCTGAATACTCACCCAAGGCTGGAGTTGAACTGAGACGGTCAACCCGGGAGCGTAAAACACCGGACCGTCTCAATTTGTAACAGACTGTGTTAATATCTCAGAGGGGGGTATTATCATGTATGTACTTTTGGGATCACTAGCCACTAGATGGCATTACTGTTGGAGGTCATTGGGCTGCATGCACGTGTCTGCAGCCCAAGTATATTAGTCACTTTGGGCCTTAATAAAGCAGAGCCAAGGTCATACCTCTTGGAGTTAAACAGTACTCAGTCTAACAGTTATTGCATACACAGCAATGTGTTTGAGGTTTTCTGTGGCAAATGGACTGAGGTAGGAGTGGAGGTGGCTGATGTTACAGAGGTGGACTTTGGCGATCTTTGTGATGACGAGGAAACTCAGCTTGGTGTTGCATGTGATGGCGAGGTTGAGAACTGTCTTGTTCAGCCTGAGTCAGTGGTCAGGGAAGGGGATAGAGTCCATGGCAAAGTAATTTGTGACTGAGACCAAACTCAATGGTTTTAGCCTTTGGATGTTGGATAAGCAGCCTGGCAGCATTGGAGGAGCTAGGAGAGGTGTAGGAGAGGGACAGATTTGTGTCATGTAGTTGTAACCTAGTGAGTCAAATCTTTATGCTCTTTGTGGCTTTAATATTCTTTCGATAATGAGGTCCACATAGTACTCTAACTATAAGAACAGAAGAAATAGGAGCAGGAGTAGGCCATACGACCCCTCGAGCCTGCCCTGCCATTTAATATGATCATGGCTGATTCGATCATGGACTCAGCTCCACTTCCCTGCCCGCTCTCCATAACCCCTTATCCCCTTATCATTTAAGAAACTGTCTATTTCTGTCTTAAATTTATTCAATATCCCAGCTTCCACAGCTCTCTGAGGCAGTGAATTCCACAGATTTACAACCCTCTGAGAGAAGAAATTTCTCCTCATTTCTGTTTTAAATGGACAGCCCCTTATTCTAAGATCATGCCCTCTAGTTCTAGTCTCCCCTATCAGTGGAAACATCCTCTCTGAATCCAATTGTCAAGGCCCTCATAATCTTATACCTTTCGATAAGATCACCTCTCATTCTTCTGAATTCCAATGAACAGAGGCCCAACTTACTCAACCTTTCCTCGTAAGTCAACCCCCTCATCCCCGGAATCAACCTAGTGAACCTTCTCTGAACTGCCTCCAAAGCAAGTATATCCTTCGTAAATATGGAAACCAAAACTGCACGTCGTATTCCAGGTGTGGCCTCACCAATATCCTGTATAACTGTAGCAAGACTTCCCTGCTTTTATACTCCATCCCCTTTGCAATAAAGGGCAAGATTCCATTGGTCTTTCTGATCACTTGCTGTACCTGCATACTATCCTTTTGTGTTTCATGCACAAGTACCCCCAGGTCCCGCTGTACTGCAGCACTTTGCAATCTTTCTCCATTTAAATAATAACTTGCTCTTTGATTTTTTTCTGCCAAAGATGGAAAGAAAATCCCACTGAAAAATTCAATAAACCACAGCCACACTCCCCCACTGCTGCGACAAATAAATAAAAGTTTAAGAACTGAAATTTCAGCACTAACCTTGCCCCGGGATCATCGCTGGACCGACTACTTTCCCCAGCCGGTCTCAGCGCCAGGCGCTACGGCAGGCGGGAAGGCGGGACAGTGAATTTTGGAAACGCGGGGCTATGGGGGCGTTGCACAGTTGGTGATGTCATCGAGTGGGCGGTGCTATCAAAGAGCGCAAACTGTCAGTGCCGCCGCTAACCTTCGCTGAAGTTTGCAGCAGGTGCAGACAGCGCGGTGCTCGGGTGGGAGGTGCTTGTTAGCGCCTCATTAGCGCCCCTCTGGTGTGCTAATAGGTGGCACTAACCAACCAAATTTCTCCTCCATATGGCCTTTAATAGTTGTATCTACCTGATCTCGCCTTTTCAAGGAACTATACAGGTTACTTTCCAGAGGGCTTGTTCCACACGTCCACAGTAACTCTGGAAAAACACTATGGGGACGCAGTGATCCACTGGGTCTCTGTCTCTTTTGTCCTGACCTTTGCCCCTGGTCAAGGTGTCCCCCGGGGGCAAGAGTCATGAAAATCACACAGGACGGATTTAAGCATCCATACCCATCGGAAAATATCCTTTTGGGTGGAGCTGGGATCGGGCTCATGCCAAGATACCCCTTCATGGTGGAATAGTCTGCTAACTCTCGAGTTGGCAGATGAAGAGTGGTCAATACCGTCCCCTCACACTATACCCGTCCTAACGGGAGAGGAGGGAAGCAAATGGGATAGAAAACAGGTTGCTGAAATGAAGCCGATTGCAGAATGTACCCGCCTAGTTTCATGCCATCGCTCTACTTTAATGCTCCCAGGTGACACACTGAAGTGCAGCTTGTTATATCTTGGATAAAAAGTCAGGCTTGGTGCATGGGGAAGCCTGCCAAAAAGCCTGCGTGCAATTTCAAGGAGCATCGATGAATCCGGCACGAACCTGGCGCAGGGCTTCTCGCAGAAGCTGGAGCCCATCCCTTCCAGAAATGCAGTGGTGGCTGTAGTGTGTGCCCCTGTGAGTGTGCCCCTGTGAGTGTGCCCCTGTGAGTGTACCCCTGTGAATATGCCGCTGTGAGAATACCCCTGTGAGTATGCCCCTGTGAGTGTGCCCCTGTGAGTATGCCCCTGTAAATAAGTCATTTTGAATATACCCCTGTGAGTATGTCCCTGTGAGTGTGTCCCTGTGAGTATGTCCCTATGAGTATGTCCCTGTGAGTGTACCCCTGCGACTGTGAGTGTGTCCCTGTGAGTATGGCCCTGTGAGTATGGCCCTGTGAGTATGGCCCTGTGAGTGTGCCCCTGTGAGTGTGTCCCTGTGAGTGTGTCCCTGTGAGTATACCCCTGTGAGTGTATCCTGTGAGTATGCCCCTGTTATTATGTCCCTGTCAGTATGTCCCTGTCAGTATGTCCGTGTGTGCATACCCTTGTGAATATGTTCCTGTGAGTATGTCCCTGTGAGTATGCCCCTGTCAGTGTGTCCCTGTCAGTGTGTCCCTGTGAGTATGTCCCTGTGAGTATGTCCCTGTGAGTATACCCCTGTGTGTATACCCCTGTGGGTATGTCCCTGTGAGTATACCACTGTGAGTATGCCCCTGTGAGTATGCCCCTGTGAGTATGTCCCTGTGAGTATACCCCTGTGAGTATACCCTGTGAGTATACCCCTGTGTGTATACCCCTGTGTGTATGCCCCTGTGGGTATGTCCCTGTGAGTATACCACTGTGAGTATGTCCCTCTGAGTATGCCCCTGTCAGTGTGTCCCTGTGAGTATGTCCCTGTGAGTACACCCCTGTGAGTATACCCCTGTGTGTATACCCCTGTGGGTAAGGCCCTGTGGGTATGTCCCTGTGAGTATACCACTGTGAGTATGCACCTGTGAGTATACGCCTGTGAGTGTGCCCCTGTGAGTGTGCCCCTGTGAGTGTGTCCCTGTGAGTGTGTTCCTGTAAGTATGTTCCTGTGAGTATATCCCTTTGAGTATGCCCCTGTGGGTATAAACCTGTGAGTGTGTCCCTGTGAGTGTGTCCCTGTGAGTGTATCCCTGTGAGTATACCCCTGTGAGTATGTCCCTGTGAGTGTGTCCCTGTGCATATGCCCCTGTGAGTATGTCGCTGTGAGTATACCCTTGCGAGTATACCCCTGCGAGTATACCCCTGCGAGTATACCCCTGCGAGTATGCCCCTGCGAGTGTGCGCCTGTGAGTGTGCCCCTGTGAGTGTGCGCCTGTGAGTGTGCCCCTGTGAGTGTGTCCCTGTGAGTGTGTCGCTGTGAGTTTACCCCTGCGAGTATGTCGCTGTGAGTATACCCCTGCGAGTATACCCCTATGAGTGTATCCTGTGAGTATGCCCCTGTGAGTATGTCGCTATGAGTATACCCCTGCGAGTATGTCGCTGTGAGTATACCCCTGCGAGTATACCCCTGTGAGTGTATCCTGTGAGTATGCCCCTGTGAGTATGTCCCTGTGAATATGTCCCTGTGTGCATACCCTTGTGAATATATTCCTGTGAGTATGCCCCTGTGAGTATGCCCCTGTGAGTATGTCCCTGTGAGTATGTCCCTGTGTGCATACCCTTGTGAGTATGCCCCTGTGAGTATACCCCTGTGAGTATACCCCTGTGAGTATGCCCCTATGGGTGTGTCCCTGTGCCCCTGTGAGTATGTCCCTGTGAGTATGCCCCTGTGAGTATGTCCCTGTGAGTAAGCCCCTTGAGGATGTCCCTGTGAGTATGTCCCTGTGAGTATGCCCCTGTGAGTATGCCCCTGTGAGTAAGCCCCTTGAGGATGTCCCTGTGAGTATGCCCCTGTGAGTATGCCCCTGTGAGTATACCCCTGTGAGTATGCCCCTGTGAGTGCGTCCCTGTGTCCCCGTGAGCATGTCCCTGTGAGTACGTCCCTTGAGTATGTCTCCGTGAGTATGTCCCCGTGGGTATGTCCCTGTGAGTATGCCCCTATGAGTATGCCCCTGTGAGTATGCCCCTGTGAGTATGCCCCTGTGTGTCCCTGTGAGTATGTCCCTGTGAGTATGCCCCTGTGAGTATGCCCCTGTGAGTATGCCCCTGTGTGTCCCTGTGAGTATGTCCCTGTGAGTATGCCGCTGTAAGTATAACACTCTGAGTATGACCCTGTGAGTATACCCCTGTGACCATGTCACTGCGAGTGTGCCCCTGTGAGTATACCCCTGTGAGTATGCCCCTGTGAATATGTCGCTGTGTGCATACCCTTGTGAATATGTTCCTGTGAGTATGCCCCTGTGAGTATGTCCCTGTGAGTATACCCCTGTGAGTATACCCCTGTGAGTATACCCCTGTGAGTATGCCCCTATGGGTATGTCCCTATGAGTGTTTCCCTGTGCCCCTGTGAGTATGTCCCTGTGAGTATGCCCCTGTGAGTATGTCCCTGTGAGTATGCCCCTGTGAGTATGTCCCTGTGAGTATGCCCCTGTGAGTATGCCCCTGTGAGTATGCCCCTGTGAGTAAGCCCCTTGAGGATGTCCCTGTGAGTATGTCCCTGTGAGTATGCCCCTGTGAGTATGTCTCTGTGAGTATGTCTCTGTGAGTATGCCCCTTGAGGATGTCCCTGTGAGTGTGTCCCTGTGAGTGTGTCCCTGTGAGTATGCCCCTGTGAGTATACCCCTGTGGGTATGTCCCTGTGAGTACGCTCCTGTGAATGGGTCCCTGTGTCCCCGTGAGCATGTCCCTGTGAGTACGTCCCTTGAGTATGTCCCCGTGAGTATGTCCCCATAGGTATGTCCTCATGGGTATGTCCCTGTGAGTATGCCCCTATGAGTATGCCCCTATGAGTATGCCCCTGTGAGTATGCCCCTGTGAGTATGCCCCTGTGTGTCCCTGTGAGTATGTCCCTGTGAGTATGCCCCTGTGTGTCCCTGTGAGTATGTCCCTGTGAGTATGCCGCTGTAAGTATAACACTGTGAGTATGAACCTGTGAGTATACCCCTGTGACTATGTCACTGTGAGTGTGCCCCTGTGAGTATACCCCTGTGAGTGTGCCCCTGTGAGTGTACCCCTGTGAGTATGTCCCTGTGAGTGTGCCCCTGTGAGTGTGCCCCTGCGAGTGTGTCCCTGTGAGTATGCCCCTGTGAGTATGCCCCTGTGAGTGTGTCCCTGTGAGTGTGTCCCTGTGAGTATACCTCTGTGAGCGTATCCCTGTGAGTATATCCCTGTGAGTACGCCCTTGTGAGTATGCCCCTGTGAGCGTATCCCTGTGAGTATATCCCTGTGAGTACGTCCCTGTGAGTACGCCCCTGTGAGTATGCCCCTGTGAGTATGCCCCTGTGAGTATGCGCCTGCGAGTGTGTCCCTGCGAGTATGTCCCTGTGAGTGTATCCCTGTGAGTGTATCCCTGTGAGTATACCCCTGTGAGTGTGTCCCTGAAGGGAAAATCATGTTTAACTAATTTACTGGAATTCTTTGAGGATAAAACGAGCATGGTGGATAGAGGTGTACCGATGGATGTGGTGTATTCAGATTTCCAAAAGGCCTTCGATAAGGTGCCACACAAAAGGTTACTGCAGAAGATAAAAGTACGCGGAGTCAGAGGAAATGTATTAGCATGGATAGAGAATTGGCTGGCGAACAGAAAGCAGAGAGTCGGGATAAATGGGTCCTTTTCGGGTTGGAAATTGGTGGTTAGTGGTGTGCCACAGGGATCGGTGCTGGGACCACAACTGTTTACAATATACATAGATGACCTGGAAGAGGGGACAGAGTGTAGTGTAACAAAATTTGCAGATGACACAAAGATTAGTGGGAAAGCGGGTTGTGTAGAGGACACAGAGAGGCTGCAAAGAGATTTAGATAGGTTAAGCGAATGGGCTAAGGTTTGGCAGATGGAATACAATGTTGGAAAGTGTGAGGTCATCCACCTTGGGAAAAAAAAACAGTAAAGGAATATTATTTGAATGGAGAGAAATTACAACATGCTGTGGTGCAGAGGGACCTGGGGGTCCTTGTGCATGAATCCCAAAAAGTTAGTTTGCAGGTGCAGCAGGTAATCAGGAAGGCGAATGGAATGTTGGCCTTCATTGCGAGAGGGATGGAGTACAAAAGCAGGGAGGTCCTGCTGCAACTGTACAGGGTATTGGTGAGGCCGCACCTGGAGTACTGCGTGCAGTTTTGGTCACCTTACTTCAGGAAGGATATACTAGCCTTGGAGGGGGTACAGAGACAATTCACTAGGCTGATTCCGGAGATGAGGGGGCTACCTTATGATGAAAGATTGAATATACTGGGTCTTTACTCGTTGGAGTTCAGAAGGATGAGGGGTGATCTTATGGAAATATTTAAAATAATGAAATTGATAGACAAGAATGAGACTGAGAGGTTGTTTCCACTGGTCGGGGAGACTAGAACTAGGGGGCAAAGCCTCAAAATACGGGGGAGTCAATTTAAAACCGAGTTGAGGAGGAATTTCTTCTCCCAGAGGGTTGTGAATCTGTGGAATTCTCTGCCCAGGGAAGCAGTTGAGGCTAGCTCATTGAATGTATTCAAATCACAGACAGATAGATTTTTAACCAATAAGGGAATTAAGGGTTATGGGGAGCGGGCGGGTAAGTGGAGTTGAGTCCACGGCCAGATCAGCCATGATCTTTTTGAATGGCGGAGCAGGCTCGAGGGGCTACATGGCTTACTCCTGTTCCTAATTCTTATGTTCTTATGTTCTTATGTGTAGATTAAAGTTGCCCATGATAACTGCTGTACCTTTATTGCACGCATCCCTAATTTCTTGTTTGATGCTGTCCCTATCCTCATTACAACTGTTTGGTGGTCTGTACACAACTCCCACTAATGTTTTCTGCCTTTTGGTATTCCGTAGCTCCACCCATACAGATTCCACATCATCCAGGCTAATGTCCCTCTTTACTATTGCATTAATTTCCTCTTTAACCAGCAATGCCACCCCACCTCCTTTTCCTTTCTGTCTATCCTTCCTAAATGTTGAATAGCCACTAGATGTTGAGTTCCCAGCCTTGGTCACCCTGGAGCCATGTCTCCATGATGCCAATTACATCATATCCGTTAACTGCGCCGTTAATTCGTCCACCTTATTCCGAATACTCCTTGCATTGATGCACAGAGCCTTCTAGCTTGCCTTTTTAACAGCGTTTGCCCCTTTAGGATTTTGCTGTAATGTGGCCCTTTATGCTTTTTGCCTTGGGTTTCTCTGGCCACCATTTTTACTTTCCTTCTTTCTATCTTTTGCTTCTGCCCCCATTCTACTTCCCTCTGTCTCCCTGCATAATTCCCACCCCCCTGCCATATTAGTTTAACCCCTCTCCAACTGCACTAGCAAACACTCCCCCGAGGACATTGGTTCCGGTCCTGCCCAGGTGCAGACCGTCTGGTTTGTACTGGTCCCACCTCCCCCAGAACCGGTTCCAATGCCCCAGGAATTTGAATCCCTCCCTGCTGCACCACTGCTCAAGCCATGTGTTCATCTGAGCTATCCTGCGATTCCTACTCTGACTAGCATGTGGCACCGGTAGCAATCCTGAGATAACTACTTTTGAGGCCCTACTTTTTAATTTAGCTCCTAGCTCCCTAAATTCATCTTGTAGGACCTATATCGTTGGTAACTATAAGCACCACTACAACTGTCTGTTCACCCTCCCTTTTCAGAATGTCTCGCACCCGCTCCGAGACATCCTTGACCCTTGCACCAGGGAGATAACTTACCATCCTGGAGTCTCGGTTGCGGCCGCAGAAACGCCAATCTATTCCCCTTACAATTGAATCCCTTATCACTATAGCTCTCCCAGTCTTTTTCCTGCCCTCCTGTGCAGCAGAGCCACCCACGGTGCCATGAACTTGGCTGCTGCTGCTCTCCCCTGATGAATCATCCCTCCTCAACAGTACCCAAAGTGGCGTATCTGTTTTGCAGTGGGATGACCGCATGGGACCCCTGCACTACCTTCCTTCCACTGCTCTTCCTGTTGGTCACCCATCCCCTATCTCGCTGTGTAACCTTTACCTGTGGTAAGACCAACTCACTAAACGTTCTATTCATGTTATCCTCAGCATCACGGATGCTCCAGAGTAAATCCACCCACAGCTCCAGTGCCACAATGTCAGGAGCTGCAGGCGGATGCACTTCCCGCACATGTAGTTGTCAGGGACACTGGAAGCGTCCCTGACTTCCCACATATTACAGGAGGAGCATAACACGTGTCCGAGCTCTCCTGCCATGACTTAACCCCGAGATTGTATGCCCCTGTGAGTATGTCCCTGTGAGTATGCTCACAGGTTTGCAGTGCTCTGGAGTTGGGAATGGCTTAGCCAGTCATGTGATGTTCACAAGGCTAAATAAAACCCCAGCCAGATGGGTTCAGGGGTTCCACGATGAGGCAGATAGTTGTCAGCCTGGTGGATGAAGTGGTAATGTGTAGTGTGATTGTTAAACCTTTGCCAATAAACCAACTAGTTCTTAATAGCAATGTGTTGTTATGAATTCTTAAACAAAGAACCCATGAAGCAAATACATTGCAGCGGGCAACTAAATTAGCACACATGTGGACCCAGCCATGACGTAGCATCTGATGGCCGATGTCTCCGCTTCCACTGCAGCACGAGCAGCTTCCTCTCTATGTCTGGGTGCTGCACTGAAAGCTCAGACTGCTATCATCGTGGTTCTGGATTCGTGTTGAAAGGGGTTTGCAGTGTCTCAGCAGTCCAGTAAACTGTCCTCCAACAGATTACTGTGATTGTTGAGGCGCCGCCCTGGGGAAGTGGCAGTGCCTCCGTGGAGCACGAACCTGCTGTTTCCTCTCAGGATGACAGCATTTTACATAAGAACACAAGAAATAGGAGCAGGAGTCGGCCATTTGGCCCCTCGCGCCTGCTCCGCCATTTAATAAGATCATGGCTGATCTGATCATGGACTCAGCTCCACTTCCCCGCCCGCTCCCCATAACCCTTTACTCCCTTAATGCTCAAAATTCTGTCTATCTCTGCCTTAAATATATTCAATGACCCACAGCTCTCTGGGGCAGAGAATTCCACAGATTTACCACCCTCTGAGAGAAGAAATTCCTCCTCATCTCAGTTTTAAATGGGCGGCCCCTTTGCAGTAGACCACCACGAATCTTGACACATGCTCCGCCGAGTACTGCAGCTCTCCACCAGAGCGGTTCAGGCAGCGGAGGCGTTGTTTCAGCAGGTCAATGGTTTACTCGATCACATTTTGTGTGGCAGCATGGCCTTCTTGCTATGCATGCTGCCCACGTGTACATGGGTTGTGCACCGGAGTCATTAGCCAGGTCATTAGCGGACAGCCCTTATTGCCCAGTAGCCACCCTTTGGTGTGGCATGGTGGCTCAAATGCAGATGGTACAGTGAACTGCCGCAGAATGAAGGCATCAAGACTGCTGCCAGGATACCGAGCATTGAGCTGCATGATTTGCTGCCTATGCTCGCACACCAGCTGGATGTTGAGGGAGTGGAATCCCTTTTAGTTGCGGTACATAGCCGAGTTGACATGAGAAGCCCGCAAAGTGATGTGTGTGCAGTCAATGCCACCCTGAACCATGGGGAAGCCTGCAATCCTAGCGAATCCATGTACTCACGTCACCTGCATGTCTCTGGCAAGAGAGAACGAAATGTAGTGAGCATTCTTTGAACACAGAGCCTCAGTGACCTCCCTTACACAACAGTGGACGGCAAACTGGGAGATGTTGCAAATATCTCCAGCTCCAGCCTGGAAGGATCCAGGCTCACTAAAGTTCATCGCCACGGTCACCTTCACAGCTCCTGGTAATGCCCTCCTCACCCTACTCTCGGGGGCAGTGCCCTGCTCTCGGGGGCAATGCCCTGCTCTCGGAGGCAGTGCCCTCCTCGCCCTGCTCTCGGGGGAAATGTTCTGCTCTCGGGTGCAATGCCCTGCTCTCGGGGGCAGTGCCCTCCTCGCCCTACTCTCAGGGGCAATGCCCTGCTCTCGGGAGCAATGCCCTGCTCTCGGGGGCAGTGCCCTCCTTGCCCTGCGCTCGGGGTGCAGTTGTTCCTGCAGCAGGGGCTGATTTCAGTCAGACGGCCATACTGAATTGCAGACGTCTCACACACTGTTCCTCACTGAGGGGCAGGTCGGAGAATTGCTCCCTGAACACCCCGGGCGGACATGGCCTCCTGTTGACAGCCCTTCTCCACCTCCTCTACCTTCCTCTTCCATCAGCTTGCCCTGCTCTGCCTCGCTCTCTGACCATTCTCAGTTATGCTGTATGCTAAGGGGAATTCCTACAGTCGCACCACGTCTGGCAGCAAGTGCTTTGTGCCGAAACCTTGAACCCAGCAAACAGTCCTTCAGCACCTGCCACGCTCTCCCTGTAGATTTCTGCAGCTTGACACAACTATAGAAAGCCCCAGACACTTGTAGAATGGTAGCAACAGGCAGAAGAAATCACCCGGTGACTAAGCTGTAAGTAGTTGCTGATCCTGCTGGAGGAGGCCCTTCCTGCTGCTCACCGTGTGTCCAGTGTGTGAGGTTAAGGGACGGCGTTAGCTGGAGCATTCAACTCCAAAATGGTGTCAAATCGGCATTGCAATCTGATTGCCGTCATGATGTGCGTTCTCTGCACACTGCCGATGGTGATCGCTGCGGCGCTAATGCCCCCACCAATATGGTGTCCAGCGAGATTCACCCCACAGCGTGCGTGCATGCCGTGGATGCTCAGGGCACTCGTAGTTCCTGTAAAAGGAACGCGAGCGATCCGAATTTTGCACTGCTCATATTTATAAACACAAGCGAATGGTCTTCTGCTTGTTTCACTCAGCTCTTCAACGTGTTCTGTGATCTGGGTTTGGTCTGATCTCTTCACTGTCATTTTCTTTTAAAACCATTTGGGCTGTTTCATTGACACAACCATTGTACAATCTCTGGCCAAGCCAAAATTGGGAAATCAAAAATACATTGAAAAGATTCTGGTATTTTTACATCAGTCACAATCGGGGGAATTTACCTCACCGCACGTGGTGGGGAACTGACGGGATTGGGCTGGACGCTGGTTTTACTCTCCATGGACTTGAGTTAAAGTTTTGGCAGAGTCAATCTGATTGGCCAAGGTGGGGGAAGGGTCATGACCCCTCTGGCCCCAGTCTCCAGGCTTGGTCACTGCCGAAGCCACGTGGTGACACTGCGCATGTCACCAGCCCACTGTCAGAGGCACCAAGCCAGTCCTCCCCGCCCCTGGACTTGGCCGCATTTTCCTGGGCTCTCCCCTTCACTGAAAGGGGAGATCGGCGTGATTATTTAATATCCGTCCACTGGGCCACCAGGGAAGGTTTCGGACGGGCCAGCGACCTGGCACTCAAGAAGGGGGTGTCAGGCTGCCAACCCAGGTGCGTAATTGTCAGCCCGACATGGCCGTCGGCCGACAGAAAATAAGATGGTGGCAGCGGTAGTAGGTCCTCCCCTTTAATGGGAGCCGCACCACCATTTTGAGCACACTCCAAGCTCACTATATCATGTATGTATGCTTGGGTTTATTAGCCACCAGGTGGCAACACTGTCGGAGGTCATTGGGCTGTGCGCATGTGTGTGCAGCCCAGGTATAAAAGGCCAGCCATCTTGTAATGTAATCACTTTCGGCCCTAATAAAGTAGAGCCAGGTTTGTACCTATTCGGTGTTTACAATATTCAGTCTATTGAGTTATTGCATACACAACATTTGGCGACAAGGTAACAAGAACCTTTGCATGCAAAAATGTGCACAATTGGAATTTTGGAGCGATTCGTGGAGAGAGAAGATTGGGCAGACTTTGTAGCCTGCTTGAACCAGTACTTCGTGGCCAACAAAATGGAGGAAGAGGCAGATGCAGTTTGGCGCTGGGCGGGTCTCCTCACGGTTTGCGGTCCGAAAATCTATGGACTCAAAGAATCTCCTCTCGCCCTTAAGTCCAATGGACAAGGACTATGAAACATTGTGTGCTCTGGTACGTGACCATCTCAAACCAGATGAAGGCAACATCACCTCAAGATATCGATTCTATACGCACGTTCGTTCTGAGGGCCAGGATGTATCAGAATTCGTTGCCAACCTAAGACATCTAGCTCGACTGTGTAAGTTTGAAACTGCATTGTCAGACATGCTGCGGGACTTCTTTGTAAGCAGCATCAACCATGAGGTGATCTTGCGTATGCTTCTTGCGGCGGAGACGCTGGATTTGAGTAAGGCCATTACGATTGCCCAATCATGCATGATGACGGACAAAAGCTTAAAGCAGATATCATTGAAAAATTGGAACTCTGAAAGTACTGTAAACAAGATAGTATAGTCGTTTGGCAGAGTAGCATATGGCAGGGCCTGCCCGACTGCGTACGCAAAACCTGTGGCTGCTCAAAGTCCGCCAAAGGGAATGAATCCGATATCACCGTGTTGGCGTTGTGGGGGAAATCATTGGTATCATCAGTGTCAGTTTAAACAGTATATTTGTAAAGGCTGTTCGAGAGTGAGGCATCTCCAGCGCATGTGTCCGCAACTGAGCAAGCGTGCTGCGGCACACCACAAGGAGGATGATGACCAGTCTAGCGCGGATACGGATATGCAATCCGAGATACCAGAGGAGGAAGTTTATGGACTGTATTCATTCCTAACAAAGAGCCAACCAATAATGATTAATGTAAAACTTAACGGTGTGCCGGTATCGATTGAATTGGACACGGGTGCGAGTCAATCAATAATGAGCCAGAGGATATTCTACAGGCTGTGGGATACTAAGGCTGTGAGGCCTAAGCTGAGTCCAGTCAATGCCAAGTTGCGTACGTACACTAAAGAACTCATAACAGTGATTGGCAGTGCAGTAATCAAGGTGTCGTATGATGGTGCGGTTCACGTTTTACCGCTATGGATTGTTCCAGGCAATGGTCAAACGCTGTTCAGCAGGAACTGGTTAAAAAAAATCAAATGGAACTGGAACGAGATCAAAGCATTGTCATCAGAGTAGGATACTCCATTTGCTCAAGTGCTGAGCAAGTTCCCCTCGTTTTTGAACCAGGCATCGGCAAATTCACGGGAGCCAAGGTGCAGATCCACGTGGACTCGGATGCAAGACCCATCCATCATAAAGCTCGGGCAGTTCCGTACATGATGAAGGAGAAGGTGGAAATTGAACTGGATAGCCTCCAGCGTGAAGAGATCATATAACCGGTTGAATGGGCCAACCCTATTGTTCCCGTGTTGAAAAGTGATGGCACTGTTAGGATTTGTGTAGACTACAAGGTTATGATCAACCGAGTTTCGAAACAGGATCAATACCCGTTATCGAAGGCTGATGACCTGTTTGCAACACTAGCCAGGGGGAAGTCGTTCACTAAACTGGATCTGACGCCGGCCTACATGACACAGGAGCTGGTCGACAGTTCGAAGAAACTTACGTGCATCAACACTCATAAAGGACTGTTTATACAACAGGTGCCCTTTTGAAATTCACTCGGCTGCAGCCATATTTCAGAGGAACATGGAGAGTCTACTGAAGTCCGTCCCCAGAACCATCGTGTTCCAAGATGACATCCCTGGTGACTCCGCCGAACATCTGAACAACCTGGAAGAGGTTCTACATCATCTGGACAAAGTGGGACTCAGACTGAAACGCTCGAAGTGTGTCTTCATGGCACCGGAAATCAAATTCCTGGGAAGGAAAATTGCTGCTGATGGTATCAGGCCTACGGACTCGAAAACAAGGCCATCAAAAATGCACGCAAGCCTCAGAATGTGACAGAGCTGCATTCGTTCCTTGGTCTACTCAACTACTTCGGTAATTTCTTACCCAGATTGAGCACCTTATTAGAGCCGCTGCACATGCTGCTAAGAAAAGGTGACAACTGGGTTTGGGGTACATCTCAAGATAGAGCTTTTGAGAAAGCTACTGATCTGCTTTGCTCTAAAAGTTGCTGGTACATTATGATCCATATAAGCATCTAGTATTGGCCTGTGATGCTTCGTCATATGGAGTTGGTTGCATGCTCCAACAAGCTAATGAGTCAGGCAAATTACAACCTGTTGCATATGCTTCAAAAAGTTTGTCAAAGGCAGAAAGAGCCTACAGCATAGAAACATAGAAAATAGTTGCAGGAGTAGGCCATTCGGCCATTCGACCCTGCACCACCATTCAATAAGATCAAGGCTGATAATTCACCTCAGTACCCCTTTCCTGCTTTCTCTCCATATCCCTTGAGCCCCTTAGCCGTAACTCCTTCTTGAATATATCCAATGAACTGGCATCAAAAACTCTCTGCGGCAGAGAATTCCACAGGTTAACAACTCTCTGAGTGAAGAAGTTTCTCCGCATCTCAGTCCAAAATGGCTTACCCCTTATCCTAAGACTATGTCCCCTGGTTCAGGACTTCCCCAACATCGGGAACATTCTTCCTGCATCTAACCTGTCCAATCCCGTCAGAATTTTATATGTTTCTATGAGATCTCCTCTCATCCTTCTAAACTCCAGTGTATAAAGGCCAAGTTGATCCAGTCTCTCCTCATACATCAGTCCTGCCATCCCTGGAATCAGTCTGGTGAACTTTCGCTGCACTCCCTCAATAGCAAGAATGTCCTTCCTCATATTAGGAGACCAAAACTGCACACAATATTCCAGGTGAGGCCTCACCAAGGCCCTGTACAATTGCAGTAAGACCTCGCTGCTCCTATACTCAAATCTCCTAGCTATGAAGGCCAACATGCCATTTGCCTTCTTCACCGCCTGCTGTACTTGCATGTCAACTTTCAGTGACTGATGAACCATGACACCCAGATCTCGTTGCACCTCCGCTTTTCCTAATCTGCTGCCATTCAGATAATATTCCGCCTTTGTGTTTTTGCCCCCAAAATGGATAACCTCACATTTATCCACATTATACTGCATCTGCCATGCATTTTCCCACTCACCCAACCTGTCCAAGTCACCCTGCAGCCTCTTAGCGTCCCCCTCACAGCTCACACCGCCACCCAGTTTAGTGTCATCTGCAAACTTGGAGATATTACATTCAATTCCTTCATCCAAATCATTAATGTATATTGTAAATAGCTGGGGTCCAGGCACTGAGCCCTGCGGCACTCCACTAGTCACTGCCTTCCATTCTGAAAAGGACCCGTTTATCCCGACTCTCTGCTTCCTGTCTGCCAACCAATTCTCTATCCACGCCAGTACATTACCCCCAATACAATGTGCTTTGATTTTGCACACCAATCTCTTATGTGGGACCTTGTCAAAGGCCTTTTGAAAGTCTAAATACACCACATCCACTGGTTCTCCCTTGTCCACTCTACTAGTTACATCCTCAAAAAATTCCAGAAGATTTGTCAAGCATGATTTCCCCTTCATAAATCCATGCTGACTTGGACCGATCCTGTCATTGCTTTCCAAATGCGCTGCTATTTCATCTTTAATAATTGATTCCAACATTTTCCCCACTACTGATGTCAGGCTAACCGGTCTATAATTACCCGTTTTCTCTCTCCCTCCTTTTTTAAAAAGTGGTGTTACATTAGCTACCCTCCAGTCCATCGGAATTGATCCCGAGTTGATAGACTGTTGGAAAATGATCACCAATGCATCCACTATTTCTAGGGCCACTTCCTTAAGTTCTCTGGGATGCAGACAATCAGACCACGGGGATTTATTAGCCTTCAATCCCAGCAATTTCCCCAACACAATTTTCCGCCTAATAAGGATATCCTTCAGTTCCTCCTTCTCTCTAGACATTCGGTCCCCTAATACATCCGGAAGGTTATTTGTATCTTCCTTCGTGAAGAAAGAACCAAAGTATTTGTTCAATTGGTCTGCCATTTCTTTGTTCCCCATTATAAATTCACCTGAGTCTGACTGCAAGGGACCTACGTTTGACTTCACTAATCTTTTTCTCTTCACATATCTATAGAAGCTTTTGCAGTCAGTTTTTATGTTCCTGTCAAGCTTCCTCTCATACTCTATTTTCCCCCTCCTAATCAAACCCTTTGTCCTCCTCTGCTGAATTCTAAATTTCTCCCAGTCCTCAGGTTTGCTGCTTTTTTTGGCCAATTTATATGCCTCTTCCTTGGATCTAACACTATCCTTAATTTCCTTTGTTAGCCATGGTTGAGCCACCTTCCCTGTTTTATTTTTACTCCAGACAGGGATGCACAATTGCTGAAGTTCATCCATGTGATCTATAAATGTTTGCCATTGCCTATCCACCGTCAACCCTTTAAGTATCATTTGCCAGTCTATTCTAGCCAATTCATGCCTCATGCTGTCGAAGTTAGCTTTCCTTAAGTTCAGGACCCTAGTTTCTGAATTAACTGTGTCATTCTCCATCTTAATAAAGAATTCTATCATATTATGGTCATTCTTCCCCAAGAGGCCTCGCACAACAAGATTGCTGATTAGTCCCTTCTCATTACACATCACCCAGTCTAGGATGGCCAGCTCTTTAGTTGGTTCCTCGACATATTGGTCTAGAAAACCATCCCTAATACATCCCAGGAAATCCTCCTCCACCGCATTGCTAACAGTTTGGTTAGCCCAATCTATATGTAAATTAAAGTCGCCCATGATAACTGCTGTACTTTTATTGCACACATCCCTTATTTCTTGTTTGATGCTGTCCCCAACCTCACTACTACTGTTTGGTGGCCTGTACACAACTCCCACCAGCGTTCTCTGCCCTTTAGTATTCCGTAGCTCCACCCATACCGATTCCACATCATCCAAGCCAATGTCCTTCCTTATTATTGCATTAATTTCCTCTTTAACCATTAATGCCACCCCACCTCCTTTTCCTTTCTGTCTATCCTTCCTAAATGTTGAATACCCCTGGATGTTGAGTTCCCAGCCTTGGTCATCCTGGAGCCATGTCTCCGTGATGCCAATTACATCATATCCATTAACTGCTATCTGTGCATGGTAGAGAAAGAAGCACTAGCCTATGTGTATGGGGTTAAAAAAATGCATCAGTACCCGTTTGGTCTTCGGTTTGAACTGGAAACAGATCACAAGCCACTCATTTCATTGTTTTCGGAAAACAAAGGTATTAATACCAATACATCGTCCCGCATCCAGAGGTGGGCGCTGATATTATCTGCCTATGATTATGTCATTCGCCATAGACTTGGCACTGAGAATTGTGCCGATGTATTGAGCCGTCTGCTGTTCCCACACCGGAGGTGGAAATGCCACAACCGGCAGACCTACTGTTAATCATGGATGCTTTTGAAAGTGAAGGAACCCCTGTCACGGCCCAACAAGTTAAGACCTGGATCAGCCAATATTATCGGTCGTGAAATGTTGTATTCTTAGTGGTGATTGGTCTGCCATACCCAAGCAAATGTGCGAGGAGACCAAATTTTACATCCGTCGCAAAGATGAACTAACCATTCAATCAGATTGTATACTGTGGGTTAATCGTGTTGTTATGCCCACGAAAAACAGAGAGAAATTTGTGCATGATCTACATAGCACACATTCCGCTATTGTCATGATGAAAGCCATTGCCAGGTCTCATGTATGGTGGCCTGGAATTGACTCTGATCTGTAATCATGTGTGCATCAGTGCAACACTTGCATGCAGCTTAGTAAACCAGCGGAATCGCCGCTGAGTATATGGTCGTGGCCATCTAAATCACGGTCCAGGATCCACATCGACTTTGCAGGTCCCTTCCTGGGAAAGATGTTCTTAGTTGTAGTGGATGCTTATTCCAAATGGATAGGGTGTACAATCATGTCATCCAGCACATCCTCAGCTATCATTGAGAGCCTTCGTGTCATGTTTGCTATGCATGGTCTGCCCGACATCGTTGTAAGCGACAACAGATCTTGAAACTCAATGTTAACAAACATGTGAGGTCAGCACTATTCAAACCCGCATCCAATGGATAAGCAGAGTGTGCGGTCCAAACCATCAAGCAGAGTATGAAACATGTAATTCAAGGTTCACAGCAAACTTGCTTGTTATGCATTATGCTTAGTTACAGGACAAGAGCCTGTACAGTTCCCCTGCTGAACTATTGATGAAGAGAGGTCTCAAGGCCAGGCTCTCTCTTGTCCACCCTGACTTGAATAATCGTGTCGAATACAGACGTCAAAGTCAGCAAGGGTATCATGATCACGCTACTGTTTCATGCGACATTTCTATCAATGATCCTGTGTACGTACTGAATTATGGTCAAGGTCCCAAATGGATCTCCGGTACTGTTACGGCCAAGGAGGGTAACAGAGTGTTTATTGTTAAGCTCAAGAATGGGTCGACTTGTAGGAAAGATGTTGATCAGATAAAGCTGCGGCTCACGGATGAACTGGAACAGTCTGAGGAAGACACAATCAGTGACCAACCAACCTACCCTCAGTCATCAGAGGACTCCGCTGTTATCAGTGAATCTGGACTTTCAGTCCCTGATGTGGTCATTGCCACTCCCATCAGATCGACTACCCAGCCCCCAGTCACAACAGACTCAGAACGCTCGCCCAAAGCTGGAGTTGAACTGAGACGTTCAACTCGGGAGCGGAAAGCCCCGGACCGTCTCAATTTGTAAAAAGACCGTTACTAATATCTTAAAGGGGGATATTGCCATGTACGTATGGTTGGGGTTACTAGCCTCCAGGTGGCGCCACTGTCGGAGGTCATTGGGCTGTGTGCGGCCCAGGTATAAAAGGCCAGCCAGCTTGCAATGTAATCACTTTGGGTCCTAATAAAGTAGAGCCAGGTTTGTACCTGTTCGGAGTTTACAGTATTCAGTCTATCGAGTTATTGCATACACAACACACTGCACCGACAGAAAATGCTGCCTTTGGCACTGAGCAGTGGCAGCAAGATTTCTTTGGTGGAATTTCGCCATCGGGGGGAACATTGGCGGTACGTGCACTGATGACGCATTTAGCACGGATCGGCAGCAGTGGAGCGGTGGGGGGTGGGGGGGGAGCGGGTCACCGCCGGGATGCCGCAGGAGCAGAATTTTCAAAATGGCAGCCATTGCACTCTGCAGCGTGGCCGTCAATTTCTGGCGGTAACATGCCTTAAGGGAAGAGGCAATTTCAGCCCCGATGATTCTATCCGGTCTCTCAGGTGCAGCTGATACAAACCATCGGACAACCAGTGGCATTTCTGAGGAGATAGAAGCTTTTTATACTGTAAAAAAACAGCAGTGCAGGGTTAAAGCAGAGTGAAATGTTTGCGGAAAAGCTGTTGCTTTTCCAGTTTTCAGGAGCAGTTCAGATCGAGGAGCAATCCAAAAAGCTGACTGAGTTTGATTTACAGTCCGCCTTCTCTGAAGCAATTATATTCAACTGAGCTCTTGGTGTCCAGACCACTGCATCTGACCCACAGCACACCACTCAGAATTAACCCTTTTATCAAACACACAACCACCCTCTTTTCTCAGGTGCATGTGGCAATTTTCTGCGTGAAACGAGTCAAAACCAAACAGTATGCGATGGATACTGAGTCCAGCTCTCAGAATTATTCATAAACCACTCAGGCAAACACTGGGACTGCTACCATTGGCATCTAACCTTGTGATGAGGTATTATTGTGAATTATAATACTAACCCTGTGAATCTTACAACAGTATAGCGCAGGAGGCCATTCGGCCCATCAAGTCTGTGCCGGCTCATTCGAGGAACAATCCAGTCAGTCCCACTCCCCCAGCTCTTTCCCCATATCTCGAGTCTCGTGTCTGGCATGCGAACAATGTGGCCTGCCCAGCGGAGCTGATCAAGCATGGTCATGGTCTACAAGACAGTAGTGATACCTGCCTTCCTATACGGCTCAGAGACGTAGACCATATACAACAGACATCTCAAAGCGCTGGAGAAATACCACCAACGCTGCCTCCGCAAGATCCTGTAAATCCCCTGGGAGGATAGAAGCACCAACGTGAGAGTCCTCGCTCAGGCCAACATCCCCAGCATCGAAGCACTGACCACACTCGACCAGCTCCGTTGGGTGGGCCACATTGTTCGCATACCTGACACAAGACTCGCAAAGCAAGCGCTCTACTCGGAACTCCTACACAGCAAGCGAGCCCCAGTTGGCAGAGGAAACATTTCAAGGACACCCTCAAAGCCTCCCTGATAAAATGCAACATCCCCACCGACACCTGGGAGTCCCTGGCCAAAGACCGCCCTAAGTGGAGGAAGAGCATCCGGGAGGGCGCTGAGCACCTCGAGTCTAGTCGCCGAGAGCAAGCTGAAGCCAAGCGTCGACAGCGGAAGGAGGGTGCAGCAAACCAGACTCCCCACCCACCCTTTCCTTCAACCACCGACTGCCTCACCTGTGACAGAGACTGTAATTCCAGTATTGGACTCTTCAGTCACCTGAGAACTAATTTCTAGTGTGGAAGCAAGTCATCCTTGACTCCGAGGGACTGCCTATGATGATGATGTTGGACTGTACAACGTCAACCCTCTCAGCCATGAGGAGGTTCAACAGGCTCCCTCTTGTTTAAAGTTACAGTAGCAATGGTGAGTGAATCTTTAGCACTGCGTATAATGTGAAGATTTGTGTGTGTCGCTGTCAGGTTAGTGTTTGTCAAGTCACTATTTGAGGGCGTCAAGCCAAATGCTGATGTGTCCCTGACAGATGAGGGACGCCTCAGTGGGACCTTCAGTACGGCCCCTAACGATATAACCATGGCTGCAGTGTGTACGATCTACAGGATGCATTGCAGCAACTCGTCAAGGCTTCTTCTACAGCAAAGGTTCTCAACCGGGGGTCTATGAGAAGATTTTAAGGGGTCCGCCAATGTGTAGACAAAAGTAATACTTTTTTTTGCCCTTACAAAATATGGCGGGACCCATTTTCAAATCGGCACAGCTCCACGGTGCGCATGCAGGATAGTGATGTCACTGGAAAGTGGGCACTGGTTCAAGGCTATCACAGTGCCAGGGATGGAGGCCTCATAGAATCATAGAAATTTACAACATAGAAGGAGGCCATTCGGCCCATCGTGTCCGCGCCGGCCGACAAAGAGCTATCCAGCCTAATCCCACTTTCCAGCTCTTGGTCCGTAGCCCTGTAGGTTACAGCACTTCAAGTGCATATTCAAGTACTTTTTAAATGCGGTGAGGGTTTCTGCCTTTATCACCCTTTCAGGCTGCAAGTTCAAGACCCCCACCACCCTCTGGGTGAAGAAATTTCCCCTCAAATCCCCTCTAAACCTCCCCCCAATTACTTTAAATCTACACCCCAATCCTCTGGCCTCCCACATTGTATGCCTTTGGCCTTATCAGGGAGCAGGCTATCTTAGATCTGGTACTGTGTAATGAGGCAGGATTAATAAATGATCTCCTAGTAAAGGATCCTCTCGAAATGAGTGACCATAACATGGTTGAATTTCAAATTCAGTTGGAGGATGAGAAAGTTGGTTTTCAAATCAGGGTCATAAGCTTAAATAAAGGAGACTACAAAGGTACGAGGGCAGAGTTGGCTAAAGTGGACTGGGAAAATAGATTGATGAGCAGTGGCAGATATTTAAGGAGATATTTCATAACTCGCAACAAAAATAAATCCCAATGAGAAGGAAAGTCTGTAAGAGAAGGGATAACCATCCGTGACTAACTAAGGAAATAAGGGATGGTGTCAAATTGGAAACAAGGGCATACAATGTGGCCAAGACTAGTGGGAAGCCAGAGGATTGGAAAACCTTTAAAAGCCAGCAGAGAACTGTTATGTATGCAAACTTTGTAATAGTGTAAGACTTGCCACCAGGGGGCGCATCTGTTGGAGACCCAAGGGTCACCTGCACACCTTGTACAAGCAAGTATAAAAGGTTGTCTGCTTTGCTGCTTCTGCACTCTGGAGTTTGATTAAAGAGACTAAGATCACATCAGTTTGAGCTTACAGCATACAGTCTTATGGAGTTATTCTGAACATCTCAAGCCGAAGGAGAGCATCTTAATGGCCAGGTATCGCTTTTACACGCACCATTGTTCCAAGGGCCAGGACATGGCGAGCTATGTCGCTGACCTAAGACGCCTTGCGGGACAGTGCGAATTCGCTGGATTTTTGGGGTAAGTGTTGCGGGACTTTTTTGTGCTTGGAATCGGCCACAAGGTCATTCTTCGCAAACTGCTGTCTGCCGAATGCCCAGATCTGAGCAAGGCCATCACAATAGCCCAAGCTTTCATGTTCACGAACGATAACACTAAACAGATATCTTTGCAGCATCGGAACTCACCGGCAAGTACTGTGCCTAAAATAATGCCTTCAGCAGACAGAACTGTACGTGGCAGGGCCTACACGCCTGCAGAGGCCAGACCTAGGATGACTCAGAGTCCGCTGTGGGGCGTGAATGCGAATCCATTAACACCATGTTGGCGCTGCGGGAATAATCATAGAGTCCATCAATGTCGATTCAAGCACTACGTGTGCAAGGGCTGTGGAACAATGGGGCACCTCCAGCGAATGTGCAAACATGCTGCGACTCACCACGTGGCAGAGTCGGCAGAAGATGACCAATCCAGCGCGATCACACTGAACGAGTAAGAGAGGCAACTCAACCCGAGATTGAAGAGGAAGTGTACGGGGTACACACCTTCACCACCAAAAGCCCTCCGATAATGTTGAATGTCAAATTAAACGGCATTCCAGTTTCCATGGAATTGGACACGGGGGTGAGTCAGTCAATTATGAAACTGTGAGCTGTGAGGAGGATGCTAAGAGGCTGCAGAGTGATTTGGACAGGTTAGGTGAGTGGGCAAATGCATGGCAGATGCAGTATAATGTGAATAAATGTGAGGTTATCCACTTTGGTGACAAAAATATGAAGACAGAATATTATCTGAATGGCGACAGATTAGGAAAAGGGGAGGTGCAACGAGACCTGGGTGTCATGGTTCATCAGTCATTGAAAGTTGGCATGCAGGTACAGCAGGCGGTGAAGAAGGCAAATGGCATGTTGGCCTTCATAGCTAGGGGATTTGAGTACAGGGGCAGGGAGGTCTTAATGCAGTTGTACAGGGCCTTGGTGAAGTCTCACCTGAAATATTGTGTTCAGTTTTGGTCTCCTAATCTAAAGAAGGACGTTCTTGCTATTGAGGGAGTGCAGCGAAGGTTCACCAAACTGATTCCCGGGATGTGGGACTGACATATGAGGAGAGACTGGATCGACTGGGCTTGTATTCACTGGAGTTCAGAAGAATGAAAGGGGATTTCATAGAAACGTTTAAAATTCTGACTGGTTTAGACAGGTTAGATGCAGGAAGAATGTTCCCAATGTTGGGGAAGTCCAGAACCAGGGGTCACAGTCTAAGCATAAGGGGTAAGCCATTTGGGACCGAGATGAGGAGAAACTTCTTCACTCAGGGAGTTGTTAACCTCTGGAATTCCCTACCGGAGAGAGTTGTTGATGCCAGTTCATTGGATATATTCAAGAGGGAGTTAGATATGGCCCTCCACAGCCAGCAAGGGAATGGAAGACCAGCAGGAAGAGTAGTACAAAGAAGGTAGTGCAGGGGTCCCATCTGATCATCCCCCTGCAAAACAGATACACTGCTTTGAGTGCTGTTGAGGGAGATGACTCATTAGGGGAGAGCAGCAGCAGCCAAGTTCATGGTACCGTGACTGGCTCTGTTGTACAGGAGGGCATAAAAAAGAGTGGGAGAGCGATATTGATAGGGGATTCAATCATAAGGGGAATAGATAGGTGTTTCTGCAGCCGCAATCGAGACTCCAGGATGGTATGTTGCCTCCCTGGTGCAAGGGTCAAGGATGTCTCCAAGCGAGTGCAGGACATTCTAAAAAGGGAGGGAGAACAGCCAGTTGTCGTGGTGCACATTGGTACCAACGACATAGGTTAAAAAAAGGGATGAGGTCCTACGAGACGAATTTAAGGAGCTAGGAGCTAAATTAAAAAGTAGGACCTCAAAAATAGTAATCTCGGGATTGCTACCAGTGCCACGTGCTAGTCAGAGTAGGAATCGCAGGATAGCACAGATGAATACGTGGCTTGAGCAGTGGTGCAGCAGGGAGGGATTCAAATTCGTGGGGCATTGGAACAGGTTCTGGGGGAGGTGGGACCAGTACAAACTGGACGGTCTGCACTTGGGCAGGACCGGAACCAATGTCCTAGGGGAAGTGTTTGCTAGTGCTGTTGGTGAGGAGTTAAACTAATATGGCAGGGGGATGGGAACCAATACAGGGAGACAGAGGGAAACAAAAAGGAGACAAAAACAAAAGACAGAAAAGAGATGAGTAAAAGTGGAGGGCAGAGAAACCAAAGGCAAGAAACAAAAAGGGCCACTGAATATAAAAGGGCTGCAGGAGGGGTCAAAACTAAAAATCATGGTTTAAAAACTAGGATGAAAACATTCTACCTAAATGCACGCAGCATTAGAAATAAAGTAAATGAGTTGACGGCACAAATCATTACAAATGGGTATGATTTGGTGGCCATTACAGAAACATGGTTGCAAGGTGGCCAAGACGGGGAATTAAACATACAGTGGTATCTGACGATTCAGAAAGATAGACAAGAAGGGAAAGGAGGTGGGGTAGCTCTGTTAATAAAGAATGATATCAGGGCAGTTGTGAGGGATGATATTGGCTCCAATGAACAAAATGTTAAATTATTGTGGGTGAAGATTAGAGATAGTAAGGGGAAAAAGTCACTGGTCGGCGTAGTTTATAGGCCCCCAAATAATAACTTCAAGGTGGGGCGGGCAATAAACAAGGGAATAATGGAGGCATGTGAAAAAGGAACGGCAGTAGTCATGGGGGATTTTAACCTACATATCGATTGGTCAAATCAAATCGCACGGGGTAGCCTGGAGGAGGAATTCATAGAATGCATACGGGATTGTTTCTTAGAACAGTATGTAACAGAACCTACAAGGGAGCAAGCCATCTTAGATCTGGTCCTGTGTAATGAGACAGGAAAAATAAATGATCTCCTCGTAAAAGATCCTCTCAGAATGAGTGATCACAATATGGTTGAATTTGTAATACAGATTGAGGATGAGGAAGTTGTGTCAGAAACGAGTGTACTATGCTTAAACAAAGGGGACTACAGTGGGATGAGGGCAGAGTTGCCTAAAATAGACTGGAAACAAGGACTAGACGGTGGCACAATTGAGGAACAGTGGATGACTTTTAAGGAGCTCTTTCATAGTGCTCAACAAAAATATATTCCAGTGAAAAAGAAGGGCGGCAAGAGAAGGGATAACCAGCCGTGGATAACCAAGGAAATAAAGAATCAAATCAAAGACCAATGTGTATAAGGTGGCCAAGGTTAGTGGGAAACTAGAGGATTGGGAAAATTTTAAGCAACAGCAAAGAATAACTAAAAAAGCAATAAAGAAAGGGAAGATAGATTACGAAGGTAAACTTGCGCAAAACATAAAAACAGATAGTAAAAGCTTTTACAGATATATAAAACGGAAAAGAGTGACTAAAGTAAATGTTGGTCCCTTAGAAGATGAAAAGGGGGATTTAATAATGGGAAATGTGGAAATGTCTGAGACCTTAAACAATTATTTTGCTTCGGTCTTCACAGTGGAAGACACAAAAACCATGCCAAAATTTGCAGGCCACAGGAGTGTAGGAAGGGAGGACCTTGAGACAATCACTATCACTAGGGGGGTAGTGCTGGACAGGCTAATGGGACTGAAGGTAGACAAGTCCCCTGGTCCTGATGAAATGCATCCCAGGGTATTAAAAGAGATGGTGGAAGTTATAGCAGATGCATTCGTTATAATCTACCAAAATTCTCTGGACTCTGGGGAGGTACCAGCGGATTGGAAAGCAGCTAATGTAACGCCTCTGTTTAAAAAAGGGGGCAGACAAAAGGCAGGTAACTATAGGCCGGTTAGTTTAACATCTGTAGTGGGGAAAATGCTTGAAACTATCATTAAGGAAGAAATAGCGGGACATCTAGATAGGAATAGTGCAATCAAGCAGACGCAGCATGGATTCATGAAAGGGAAATCATGTTTAACTAACTTACTTGAATTCTTTGAGGATATAACGAGCATGGTGGATAGAGGTGTGCCGATGGATGTGGTGTATTTAGATTTCCAAAAGGCATTCGATAAGGTGCCACACAAAAGGTTGCTGCAGAAGATAAAGGTACACGGAGTCAGAGGAAATGTATTAGCATGGATAGAGAATTGGCTGGCGAACAGAAAGCAGAGAGTCGGGATAAATGGGTCCTTTTCCGGTTGGAAATCAGTGGTTAGTGGTGTGCCACAGGGATCAGTGCTGGGACCACAACTGTTTACAATATACATAGACGACCTAGAAGAGGGGACAGAGTGTAGTGCAACAAAATTTGCAGATGACACTAAGATTAGTGGGAAAGCGGGTTGTGTAGAGGACTCAGAGAGGCTGCAAGGAGATTTGGATAGGTTAAGCGAATGGGCTAAGGTTTGGCAGATGGAATACAATGTCGGAAAGTGTGAGGTCATCCACCTTGGGGAAAAAAAACAGTAAAAGGGAATATTATTTGAATGGGGAGAAATTACAACATGCTGCGGTGCAGAGGGACCTGGGGGTCCTTGTGCATGAATCCCAAAAGGTTAGTTTGCAGGTGCAGCAGGTAATCAGGAAGGTGAATGGAATGTTGGCCTTCATTGCGAGAGGGATGGAGTACAAAAGCAGGGAGGTCTTGCTGCAACTGTATAAGGTATTGGTAAGGCCGCACCTGGAGTACTGCGTGCAGTTTTTGTCACCTTACTTAAGGAAGGATGTACTAGCTTTGGAAGGGGTACAGAGACGATTCACTAGGCTGATTCCAGAAATGAGGGGGTTACCTTATGATGATAGATTGAGTAGACTGGGTCTTTACTCATTGGAGTTCAGAAGGATGAGGAGTGATTTTATCGAAACATTTAAAATCATGAAAGTGATAAGACAGGATAGAGGCAGAGAGGTTGTTTCCATTGGTAGGGGAGACTAGAACTAGGGGGCACAGCCTCAAAATACGGGGGAGCCAATTTAAAACCGAGTTGAGAGGGAATTTCTTCTCCCAGAGGGTTGTGAATCTGTGGAATTCTCTGCCCAAGGAAGCAGTTGAGGCTAGCTCATTGAATGTTTTCAAGTCAAAGATATATAGATTTTTAACCAATAAGGGAATTAAGGGTTACGGGGAGAGGGTGGGTAAGTGGAGCTGAGTCCACAGCCAGATCAGTCATGATCTTATTGAATGGCGGAGCAGGCTCGAGGGGCTAGATGGCCTACTCCTGTTCCTAATTCTTATGTTCTTATGTTCTTATGTTCTTACGGCTAAAGGGATCAAGGGGTATGGAGAGAAAGCAGGAAAGGGGTACTGAGGTGAATGATCAGCCATGATCTTATTGAATGGTGGTGCAGGCTCGAAGGGCCGAATGGCCTACTCCTGCACCTATTTTCTATGTTTCTATGTTTCTATGTCATACAATACAAGTAACTTGTTAGAACATAACAGGTTTCTGGCCTTATCGAAGGCTGTCTCTTGAGATTTACCCCAAACCCAGTCATCACCCTTGCATAGCAATAAGTGTAAAGGTTCCAGCAAAGTGTTCAACCCCGGTAGAAAGTTACCAAAATAGTTGAGGAGTCCCAGGAGCGAACGCAGCTCCGTCACATTCTGGGGTTTGGGTGCATTCTTGATAGCCTCCGTCTTGGAGTCCGTGGGTCTGATGCCGTCTGCCGTAATCTTTCTTCCCAAAAATTCGACCTCTGGTGCCAGGAAAACACATTTGGAGCATTTCAGCCTGAGCCCCACTCTGTCCAGTCACTTTAGAAACTCTTCCAGGTTGTGCAAGTGTTCGGTGGTGTTGCGGCCAGTGATCAGGATGTCGTCTTGAAACACCACAGTGCACGGAACTGATTTCAGTAGACTCTCCATGTTCCTATGGAAAATGGCAGCAGCTGAGTGAATCCCAAAAGGGCATCTGTGGTATATGAACAGTCCTTCGTGCGAGTTGATGCACGTCAATCTTTTCGAAGATTCAGCCAGCTCCTGTGTCATATTAGCAGAGGTTAGATCCAGATTGGTGAACGACTTCCCCCCTGCTAACGTTGCGAACAGGTCCTCCGTTTTGGGTAGTGGGTACTGGTCCTGTAACGAGACTCAGTTGATTGTTACTTTGTAGTCTCCACAGATACTGACCGTGCCATCGCTTTTCAATACCGGAACAATTGGACTGGCCCACTCACTGAACTCGACTGGCAATATGATTCCCTCTCGTTGAAGTCTGTCCAGTTCGATCTCGACTTTCTCCCACATCATATATGGAACCGCTCGGGCCTTGTGATGAATGGGCCGTGCATCAGGGACTAGATGGATATGCACTTTGGCGCCTGTGAAGTTGCTGATGCCTGGCTCAAATAGCGATGGAAATTTGTTTGGCACTTGAGCACACGAGGCATCATCCACTGAAGACAATGCTTTGATGTCATCCCAGTTCCATCGGATCTTTCCGAGCCAGCCTCTGCTGAACAGCGTTGGGCCATCGTTTGGTACAATCCATGGTGCTAAACCATGCACAGCTCCATCGTACGATACCTTCACTGCCGCACTGCCAATGACTGGTATAAGTGTGCAGCTTTGTATGAATCGGGCTTAGTTTTGGCCTTTGTGCCTTGTTGCCCGTGTAAATGTTTAGTACGAGCTTCGTACGGGGTTGGTTGTGTGTTACAGCAAGCCAATGCGTCAGGCAAACTGCAACCGGTTGCAAACGTGTCCAGAAGTCTATCTAAGGCTGGAAGGGCCTACAGTATGGCTGAGAAAGAAGCATTAGCATGCGTATACTGGGTTAAGAAAATGCACCAATACCTAATGGGACTCCGGTTTGAGCTCAAAACCGACTACAAACCATTCACTTCGCTGTTTTTAGAAAGCAAAGGTATTAACACCAATGCTTCGTCCCGTATCCAAAGATGGGCACTAACGTTATCTGCGTATGACTATGTAATCCACCACAGACCAGGCACAGAGAACTGTGCTGATGCCCTCAATCGGCTACCATTGCCCACCACCAGGGTGGAAATAGCGCAACCCGCAGACTTGCTCCTTGTAATGGATGCTTTTGGGACCTGGACTAGCCAGGTCCCTGTGCTATCACTTGTAAAAAGCTGCGTCCTCAATGGGAACTATTTAGCTGTTCCCAGGGAAATGCAAGACGAAATTAAGTCGTTCCACCGACGTAAGGATGAAATGTCCATCCAATCAGATTGTCTCCTATGGGGGAATCGCGTGGTTTAGACAAAAAAAGGCAAGGAAACGTTTATACACGACCTACACAGGCATAGTTATGATGAAGGCTATCGCCAGGTCTCACGTTTGGTGGCCCGGCATTGACTCGGAATTGGAGTCATGCATACACCAATGCAACACTTGCTCACAGTTGAGTAATGCACCAAGGGAGGCCCCACAGAATCTGTGGTCATGGCCCTCCAAACCGTGGTCCAGGGTCCACGTAGATTTCGCTGGCCCCTTTCTAGGAAAGATGTTCCTAGTAGCAGTGGACGCTTACTCTAAATGGATTGAATGTGTAATAATATCATGTACATCCACTGCCACCATTGAAAGCCTCCGGGCCATGTTCGCCACCCATGGTTTGCCCAACGTCCTTGTTAGTGACAATGGGTCATGTTTCACCAGCTCAGAATTCAATGAGTTCATGACCCGCAATAGCATCAAACATGTCAGATCTGTCCCGTTTAAGTCCGCATGCAACGGTCAAGCGGAACGGGCAGTCCAAACTATCAAGCAGAGCTTGAAATGCATGATGGACGATTCCCTGCAGAACCGGTTATTTCGGGTTCTGCTAAAAACACAACCGACACGACCCGACAGCCTTGGGTTTTGCTCAGCTACCACTCGCTTACCGGGGTTCCCCCTGCAGAATTGTTAATGAAGAGAGCACTGAAAACCAGACTCCTTCGTCCACCCGGATCACAATGATCATGTAGAAACCCGGCATCACCGCATAACGTGTACCACGGTCGAGTGGCTGTATCGCGTGACATTGAGGTTAATGACCCTGTGTTTGTTCTTAATTATGGTCATGGTCCCAAATGGGTTGCTGGCACTGTTTTAGCTAAGGAGGGGAATAGAGTGTTTGTGTTAAACTTCTGAATGGACACATGTGTAGAAAGCATTTGGATCAGACCAAACTGCGGTTCACTGACAACCAAGAACAGTTTGAAGAGGACATTACCAGCACTGATCCACCAACACACACCCAACCAGCAATCAACCTCGCGGTCAACCACGAGGATGAACCCACCATGCCTGACAGTCCGATCAGACCAGCCGCACTACAGTGCAGCAATGATCCGACCAACTCACCCATGCCAAGACTTCGACTCAGGTGATCAACCCGGGAATGTAGAGCGCCAGATCGCCTCAACTTGTAAATAACTTGTATCCAAGACTTTAGGGGGGGTGAGTGATGTCGTGTGTGTAAACTTTATAATTGTGTAAGACTTGCCACCAGGGGGTGCACCTGTTGGAGGCCCAAGGGTCACCTGCAAGCAGGTATAAAAGGCAGTCTACCATGCTGCTTCTACACTCTGGAGTTTGATTAAAGAGACTAAGGTCACATCAGTTTGAGCTTACAGCATACAGTCTTGTGGAGTTATTCTGAACATAACAAGAACGACTAAAAAAAATGATTAAGGACTCAATTTTCCCCAAAGCTTTTTTTTGACGTACTTGAAGAGTTACGCCTGATTTTTTGGGGCGTAAGTATGGCAAAAAAAAAATTCTAAATTTCCCCATTGGATTTCTTCATTTTGGCGTGGCCTAACCTGTCCTTCAGTTTTGGGGGTGGAGCCTTGATCTGTGCCAAAAAGATTGGGTTAGCACGGTAACCAGGGACACAATGCGGGCTGAGGCTGGAAAGTGAAGCATACAGCCAGCTCCCAACACATTAAAACACATTGCATCAACTTAAAATCACATGAAATATATTGCAGCAACTTACCTCCAATTATTAAAGCCGGTCCCGCTCCCCGCCCCAGCACTGGCTGAAGAGCTTGCTGGTCTGCTTTGCTAACCAGCCCCGTGGCCCTTGCTTTGCCGGTCTGGCTCCCCCCCCCCTCCCCCCGCAGCCCCGAGTGCCTTACCTGTCCCGCTTCCCACCCCTATCCCAGGCCGAATGGCCTCCTCCCTCCCAGTCCCCGCACCTAACTACACCCGAAAGGCTTCCCCCCACCCCCTCAATCCCTCTCCCCCACCCCCACACACGCCCCCTTCCACCTCCCACCTCTCTCTCTCTCCCCTTCTCTCTTAGCTCTCCTGCTGCTGCTGTCCGGGCATCTTACCGGGGCCGATTTCCTTACCGGGGCCGATTTCCTTACCTGGGTCGATTTCCTTACCGGGTCCGATTTCCTTACCGGGGCTGATTTCCTTACCGGGGCCGATTTCCTTACCTGGGCCGATTTCCTTACCGGGGCCGATTTCCTTACCTGGACTGATTTCCTTACCGGGGCCGATTTCCTTACCGGGGCCGATTTCCTTACCTGGACCGATTTCCTTACCTGGACCGATTTCCTTACCGGGGCCGATTTCCTTACCTGGACTGATTTCCTTACTGGGGCCGATTTCCTTACCTGGGTCGATTTCCTTACCTGGACTGATTTCCTTACCTGGGCCGATTTCCTTACCGGGGCCAATTTCCTTACCGGGGCCGATTTCCTTACCTGGACTGATATCCTTACCGGGGCCGATTTCCTTACCGGGGCCGATTTCCTTACCGGGGCCGATTTCATTACCTGGACCGATTTCCTTACCGGGGCCAATTTCCTTACCGGGGCCAATTTCCTTACCTGGACCGATTTCCTTACCTGGACCGATTTCCTTACCGGGGCCGATTTCCTTACCTGGACCGATTTCCTTACCTGGACCGATTTCCTTACCTGGACCGATTTCCTTACCTGGACCGATTTCCTTACCTGGGTCGATTTCCTTACCGGGTCCGATTTCCTTACCGGGGCCGATTTCCTTACCTGGACCGATTTCCTTACCGGGGCCGATTTCCTTACCTGGACCGATTTCCTTACCTGGACCGATTTCCTTACCGGGGCCGATTTCCTTACCGGGGCCGATTTCCTTACCTGGAATGATTTCCTTACCGGGGCCGATTTCTTTACCTGGAATGATTTCCTTACCTGGGCCGATTTCCTTACCTGGGCCGATTTCCTTACCTGGGCCGATTTCCTTACCTGGGCCGATTTCCTTACCGGGGCCGATTTCCTTACCTGGGCCGATTTCCTTACCTGGACCGATTTCCTTAACTCACCAAAAGGTTTTTCTGCAGAGACCACATACGCTGGCTGAAGCAGAACTGGAGTAACTCTCAGCTGGCCAAACTTCCCTAAGTGGCCAGAATTGGCGCAGGTGGCATGTTACGCCCCCTTTGGCTGAAAAAAAACCTATCTAAAAAAAATTGGAACTAACTGAGTTATGCTGGGACAAATTGATCGGGAAACTGTGGATTTTTAACTTAGGCCAAAAAAAGCAGCCTACTCTAAAAAACGGCACAAATCATTGGGGAAAATTGAGCTCAAAGAGAGGGAAGATAGATTATGAAAGTAAACAAGCACGAAATATAAAAACAGTAAGAGTTTCTACAGGTACATAAAAAGGAAAAGAGTGGTTAAAGTAAATGTTGGTCCCCCGGAGGATGAGATTGGGGGATTAATAATGGAGAACAGGGAAATGGCAGAGACATTGAACAAATATTTAGTATCGGTCTTTGTTATGTATGGAGAAAGGGTCAGACTGAACACTGTGAGCTCAAAGTAAAGTGTGACTGTAGTCTTTTATTGCGGGTCTCCAGAGTGCCTCTCCAACCTGTGAGGCCTCCTTAAATACCTGTGCTCCCAAGGGATTATGGGATCCCTTGGAACTCCAGGGGATGAGCCCTCTGGTGCCTCATAGTAAATACAAGTTTATATATATAACAGTCTTCACGGTTGAAGACACTAAAAATATCCCAATAGTGGATAATCAAAGGGCTATAGGGAGGGGGGAACTTAATACAATCACTATCACTAAAGAAATAGTACTCGGTAAAATAATGGGACTAAAGGCGGACAAGTCCCCTGGACCTGATGGATTACATCCTAGGGTCTTAAAAGAAGTGGCTGCAGAGATAGCGGATGCATTGGTTGTAATCTACCAAAATTCCCTGGATTCTGGTGTGGTCCCAGCAGATTGGTAAACCGCAAATGTAAAGCCCCTATTTAAAAAAGGAGGGAGACAGAAAGCAGGAAACTATAGACCAGTTAGCCTAACATCTGTCGTTGGGAAAATGCTGGAGTCCATTATTAAGGAAGTAGTAGCAGGACATTTGGAAAAGCATGATTCAATCAAGCAGAGTCAGCGTGGATTTATGAAAGGGAAATCATGTTTGACAAATTTGCTGGAATTCTTTGAGAATATAACGAACAGGGTGGATATGGGGGCACCGGTGAATGTGGTATATTTGGATTTCCAGAAGGCAGTCGATAAGGTGCCACATAAAAGGTTACTGCTCAAGATAAAAGCTCACGGGGTTGGGGGTAATATATTAGCATGGATAGAGGATTGGTTAACTAACAGAAAACAGAGAGTCGGGATAAATGGGTCATTTTCTGGTTGGCAAATAGTAACTAGTGGGGTGCCGCAGGGATCGGTGCTGGGTCCTCAACTATTTACAATCTATATTAATGACTTGGATGAAGGGACCGAGTGTAATGTAGCCAAGTTTGCTGACGATACAAAGATGGGTGGGAGAGCAGGCTGTGAGGAGGGATATAGATATAAGTGAGGAGGGATATAAGTGAGTGGGCAAAAATTTGGCAGATGGAATATAATATGGGAAAATGTGAGATTATCCACTTTGGCAGAAATAATAGAAAAGCAAATTATAATTTAAATGGAGAAAAATTGCAAAGGGCTGCAGTACAGAAGGACCTGGGGGTACTTGTGCATGAAACACAAAAAACTAGTATGCAGGTACAGCAAGTGATCAGGGAGGCCAATGGAATCTTGGCCTTTATTGCAAAGGGGATGGAGTATAAAAGCAGAGAGGTCCTGCTACAACTGAGACCACACCTAGGGGCCGAAATTGGTGCAGGTTGTGTCCGCAGCCACCGAGGATCCGCTGGAAATGTGTTTTTCTGAGCGATTCCTCTGGAACCACGCATCTGCCGTCCAGGTTCCGCCCGGCGGGAGATTGGGCGCGGAGGGATCCGCGGGCGTGACGTCATGCCCGCCTGTGCCGGATGCTGCAAATTGGCCAGTTTGGTCAGGGACGCTGGCCTCAGATCGACCTGCCGCCTGCCAGAAGGAACGCTGGCAAAAATCAGGTGTGAGCTGGCGGTGAGTCGGGTGGCAGGGAGAAGGGATCCGAGTGCCGCAGGGCTGCACATCGCGGCCATGGTGCAGATGCTCGACCATCGTGAGTGGGACTGCTGGGAAAAAGTTCGGTGGATGTTGCTTTCCTTTATTGCTGATGGTCGGGTTTCATTTGGATGTGATAAAAGTGACTGAAATGTGTCTGGGCTGATGAAAACTTTTTTCTTTGATCTTGCTGAAAGACCTTCATTGAGAAGCCCAATGGTGAAGGTAAAATAAAAAAGTGAATAAGTGAAAATTCACATTTTGTCCATCCAAGCTGATTAATTAATTCTGTGACACAGTCCTTCAAGAAGTTCTCAGGGAAGCACTACATATCACAGAGAGGGTGAGAGGGTTAGGGTTAGAATGATCCATTGTAAGTCTGAGACAGCTGCAGACTCTGACAACATTTGTCTGGGAGGAAAAGGGTATAAAGTTACAGCTATTCGACTTTAGGGGCAGTGCGATTACAGAGCAAACTGAGCAAGGCCTACAGTCAATAGGACACAGCCAGAGACAAGCGCCGCAGTGACTCAGTGGCCTACTGTTGAGGGTTCAACGATTAGACTCTCACTATCATCTTGTTAATGTGTCTTTCTTTGTACTACAAGGCAACGACTTCATAAAATCTGTTCTGATCCATCACAAAAGACCTGTACCCAGTGTGCCTTGTTATGGTGACGGACATAAGCCAATTCTGCGAGATGTGATTAATCTGACAGATGGAATAACCCACACAGCACATAAAGAGTAATGTGTTGGACCTTAACCCGCACAGAAAGAGTTCAGATCTATTTCTCCATATGACCCGTTGAAGGGAAGGTGTGATGGACAAAGTGGCAATGAGTAGCGAGAGATGGGAAAGGCTCAGTGGAGATGGCCTCCTAGAGTTCTGAGAGCATTTAATGCAGAACATATTTAGGGACATACTGTGACTGCGCAGAGGCTATGGGATTATGTCAGGCTGTATAAGCGAGAGGTAGAAGAAATGGCGCAGCGCTGCAACTGATAGTCAGAGTATTACACGAGGTATGGAACACGGGAAAGGGCACTTAATGTACTGCAATGTAACTGATGACCATAACTGATGGCACTCCGCCATGTTTGGCCTCGGAAAAAGAGGGCTGAAGCGCCAGCCTTAGGGTCTGCCCTGTAAGTAGGTAAAGTGAGAGTCATTGTATGGCAGCCTTCCTGCATTGGTGACACTTCCTTGTCGTGTTGCGATGGCCTGATGACAGGACCCATTAAACGCTGCAGTCAGATGTGGATGGGAAGATATTCCTGACAAAGCAGATTACCTGAGGGACAGATGTGTTTCTCACAAGGCGCCACACATGACGTTAAAATCAGACACTCATCAATGTGAGTGTATTTACAAGTGCACAATAAGAAAGGTTACATAACATTATTACATTTACAAATATTTACACCCCCAACACCCAGCCCTCTACCCGACACCATCACCTCTCTCCCCCCGCCGCCTTGAAGCGATGCCCAAGCTCCTCTTCCTCGCCCCGCCTACACCACGCGTGCCACTCCCCTGCCCCTCTCTGCCTCTGGTTGTGCAGGAGGGCAGCGGGATCGCTGCAGATTTGCGCGACTTGGTGAGAAGGCAGGGGGCGTGACCAAAGGCACCGGGATCTCCTGCACCTCCGGATCTGTCTGCCTTGAGGGTGTGGAGTCTGGGGCCTGCACTGTGCGTCCAGAAGCCATCTCTTGCCTCATCGCCTCAACGCGCTTGGTTGTGTGCTCCAACACAGCGATGAGCCGGTCCATCTCTTCATCGTGCTGCTGGGTGAAGGTGGCCATGCTGCCAGTGATCCCAGCCATGGTACGGTGCATATCGCGATCTATCTGCACGCTTGTCCGTGTTAGCTGGACCATCTTCTGAATAGCCGAGAGCGGTGCTGCATCCTCAGCTGGTTGCTCGCTCCTGGTGGGTTCAGGCGCCTAGCTTGCCTTCGCGCCACGACCTCTGTGCTTGGTTGAGCTTGCCAGCGGGGAGTCCGTTCCAAACTCCAGGAACTCAAAGCTCGACGCCGAGGTTCTGCAGACAGTTGGCTCACATGGCAGGAGACTGCTGTCATCCTGTTCCTGCTCCTGGAGCTCAAGGGGCACAAAGTCAGGCCTTTCTCCCCTCACTCTCTGCTCTTCCTCGTGGCTCTGGGTGGCGGAGGTGGGAGCAGTGGAAATGGGTGATCTGGGGGTGGGGGGGGGAGGGGGTGTGGAGGGAGGATCCGCTGTGTTGGGCTGGGGACAACGTCCGGGTAGGAGACGTTGGTGTCTGATGGCTTCTCCGAAGGTCAGAGGTCGATGGTGTGCCTTGATCCATGCTGTCCGAGTCATCATCTGCAAGGAGGGCACCATTTCAGACTGTTCGAGGGCAGGGGGGTGGGGAGAGGCGCGGCGGGGGGGGGTTGTGGGGGGGGGGGGGGTGCTGCTCAAGCTGAGATGTGAGCCGTGCCATCTCACATTCTGCCAGCAAGGAGTTACATCTCTACATGGGCACACCAATATTGGGCAACAAAGTGTGCGGTAAACCACAAGTGCCTTAACATTGCATGACCTTTCATGTCATGAACGTCACTGACACTGGAGATTAATATAACCTTACCACGCGGTAGCAGCGGATCTGCATCAACCGTTGTGGTTGCATGGTGATGGTCATGCACCAATGCCAACGCACGCCCCTCCAGCTGCTCAATTCCACCACCTCTGCTGCTCCCCCTCACGCCCCACGCAGGCTCGCTGCCTTGGCTGCGCTTTTCTTCCGCACAAAGAAATGTTGCAGCGTTTAGCCCCTTTGCTGCTGCGCCCCCCCACACACACACCCACACACACACACCCACATCCACACACACAACCCCACACATACCCACACACACACACATACACAACCCCACACACACCCACACACACACACCCACACACACACACCCACACACACACTCACACACAAACCCCACACACACCCACGCCCCCACACACCCCCAACCACACACACACTCCCACACACACCCCCACACACCCCCCCCGCACACACACACCCCCCCGCACACACACACCCCCCCGCACACACACACACACCCAGACACACACTGTCCCACACACATCCATAGGCGGTGCCTCATGTCGAGGATGACTTGCTTCCAGGCCAAAAAGGGATGAGTTCACAGGTGTTTCAATGAAGGACCTGATATTCCGGATCCTGAATTACATGTTGAAGGGTGGAAGATGCCTGTGTGTGGATTTTTTTAACGTGTGGTGGGCGTTGCACACCAGCTGCCACACGGGCTTGACAGAGCTAGGTCTTGGTCCAGTGGCAAGGATTAACCAGGACAACTGGAGACCAGCTCTGCTGCACGGACCTAGTGCACACACATATCGCAGTGTGGGCTGGCCCGTGCTGCCCCTGGGCCCTTGCCTCTTCTGGGCCCCAGACTCACGCCTCTCCTGGGCCCCGATCACTTCCATCTAGGTCTGAGCAAAGATCTGTACACAGACAGTGAACGTGTGGCAATCATTGTCAGAGCAGTGTGGTGCCGGACATATTTGGCAGCAAGAACAGACCTCACCCAGCGGTTGGAACAACATTGTTATTGCCCTCTGAGGGAAAGGGAGGTTTTTTAAGCATTGCCAAGCGGTGAGGGTCAGATAGGCCCTGGGGGGCACAGGGTGGGCCTCTGACCTTTGTCAGCCGACCTCCCCGCATTGGTCCTCCTCATCCTGCTCTACTGCAGAGGATGAGAGAGATGGCCACGGCAAATTCCATCCTTCCCCAGGGACACAACCCTGGCAGATCCGCCTTCCTCCCCCCAAGACAATCATTGCGATCATGAAACTCTGTAAGGGCCAGATCCTGAAACTGTCTGTGTTGTGTATGCATGCCTGTTTACTGTGTGATGTCTGTAACACTGTTGTGCAATACTGAATGTACCCTTACACTGTACACACCTTGCCTGTACACTAGAGAGTGCTGCTGCTGGAAACCTAAGGGTTACAGGTAACCCAGTACAAAAAGGAACACACAGCTTGTTGTCTGCACTCAGGAGCTGCAAATAAAGGACTACAGGTCTACACTGTTTAAGTATCTCGTGGAGTCATTACTAAAGGTGCCTACATACACTACAGTCTGAACACGGAGCAGGCTGCCTGGGCAGAGAGGGGTGGGGGGAGATGGTGGCGACAGAGAGGGGTGGGGGGACAGGGGTGGGACAGAGAGAGTGGAACAGAGAGGGGGGGGGTGAGTGGGGGGGGTTGGGACAGAGAGGGGTGGGACAGAGAGGGGGGGCAAAGAGGGGTGGGACAGAGAGGGGGGACAAAGAGGGGGGACAAAGAGGGGGGACAAAGAGGGGGGACAGAGAGGGGGGACAGAGAGGGGGGACAGAGAGGGGGGGTAGAGAGGGGGGACAGAGAGGGGATGGGGGGACAGAGAAACATAGAAAATAGGTGCAAGAGTAGGCCATTCGGCCCTTCAAGCCTGCACCGCCATTCAATGAGTTCATGGCTGAACATGCAACTTCAGTACCCCATTCCCGCTTTCTCGCCATACCCCTTGATCCCCCTAGTAGTAAGGACTACATCTAGCTCCTTTTTGAATATATTTAGTGATTTGGCCTCAACAACTTTCTGTGGTAGAGAATTCCACAGGTTCACCACTCTCTGCGTGAAGAAGTTTCTCCTCATCTCGGTCTTAAATGGCTTACCCCTTATCCTTAGACTGTGACCCCTGGTTCTGGACTTCCCCAACATTGGGAATATTCTTCCTGCATCTAACCTGTGCAAACCCATCATAATTTTAAATATTTCTATGAGATCCCCTCTCATTCTTCTGAACTCCAGTGAATACAAGCCCAGTTGATCCAGACTTTCTTGATATGTCAGTCCCGCCATCCCAGGAATCAGTCTGGTGAACCTTCGCTGCACTCCCTCAATAGCAAGAATGTCCTTCCTCAAGTTAGGAGACCAAAACTGTACACAATACTCCAGGTGTGGCCTCACCAAGGCCCCGTACAACTGTAGTAACACCTCCCTGCCCCTGTACTCAAATCCCCTCGCTATGAAGGCCAACATGCCATTTGCTTTCTTAACCACCTGCTGTACCTGCATGCCAACCTTCAATGACTGATGTACCATGACACCCAGGTCTCATTGCACCTCCCCTTTTCCTAATCTGTCACCATTCAGATAATAGTCTGTCTCTCTGTTATTACCACCAAAGTGGATAACCTCACATTTATCCACATTATACTTCATCTGCCATGCATTTGCCCACTCACCTAACCTATCCAAGTCACTCTGCAGCCTCATAGCATCCTCCTCGCAGCTCACACTGCCACCCAACTTAGTGTCATCTGCAAATTTGGAGATGCTACATTTAATCCCCTCGTCTAAATCATTAATGTACAATGTAAACAGCTGGGGCCCCAGCACAGAACCTTGCGGTACCCCACTAGTCACTGCCTGCCATTCTGAAAAGTACCCATTTACTCCTACTCTTTGCTTCCTGCCTGACAACCAGTTCTCAATCCATGTCAGCACACTACCCCCAATCCCATGTGCTTTAACTTAATCTCTTGTGTGGGACCTTGTCGAAAGCCTTCTGAAAGTCCAAATACACATCAACTGGTTCTCCCTTGTCCACTCTACTGGAAACATCCTCAAAAAATTCCACAAGATTTGTCAAGCATGATTTTCCTTTCACAAATCCATGCTGACTTGGACCTATCATGTCACCTCTTTCCAAATGCGCTGCTTTGATATCCTTAATAATTGATTCCATCATTTTACCCACTACCGATGTCAGGCTGACCGGTCCATAATTCCCTGCTTTCTCTCTCCCTCCTTTTTTTAAAAACTGGGGTTACATTGGCTACCCTCCACTCCATAGGAACTGATCCAGAATCTATGGAATGTTGGAAAGTGACTGTCAATGCATCTGCTATTTCCAAGGCCACCTCCTTAAGTACTCTGGGATGCAGACCATCAAGCCCTAGGGATTTATCGGCCTTCAATCCCATCAATTTTCCCAACCCAATTTCCCGACTAATAAGGATTTCCCTCAGTTCCTCCTTCTTACTCAACCCTCTGACCCCTTTTATATCCATAAGGTTGTTTGTGTCCTCCTTAGTGAATACCGAACCAAAGTCCTTGTTCAATTGGTCCGCCATTTCTTTGTTCCCCGTTATGACTTCCCCTGATTCTGACTGCAGGGGACCTACATTTGTCTTTACTAACCTTTTTCTCTTTACATATCTATAGAAACTTTTGCAGTCCGTTTTAATGTTCCCTGCAAGCTTCTTCTCGTACTCTATTTTCCCTGCCCTAATCAAACCCTTTGTCCTCCTCTGCTGAGTTCTAAATTTCTCCCAGTCCCCGGGTTCGTTGCTATTTCTGGCCAATTTGTATGCCATTTCCTTGGCTTTAATACCATCCCTGATTTCCCTTGATAGCCACGGTTGAGTCACCTTCCCTTTTTTATTTTTTACGGCAGACAGGGATGTACAATTGTTGTAGTTCATCCATGCGGTCTCTAAATGTCGGCCATTGCCCATCCACTGTCAACCCCTTAAGTATCATTCGCCAATCTATCCTTGCCAATTCACGCCTCATACCTTCAAAGTTACCCTTCTTTAAGTTCTGGACCATGGTCCCTGAATTAACTGTTTCATTCTCCATCCTAATGCAGAATTCCACCATATTATGGTCACTCTTCCCCAAGGGGCCTCGCACAACGAGATTGCTAATTAATCCTCTCTCATTACACAACACCCAATCTAAGATGGCCTCCCCCCTAGTTGGTTCCTCGACATATTGGTCGAGAAAACCATCCCTTATGCACTCCAGGAAATCCTCCTCCACCGTATTGCTTCCAGTTTGGTTAGCCCAATCTATATGCATTTAAAGTCACCCATGATAACTGCTGCACCTTTATTGCATGCACCCCTAATTTCCTGTCTGATGCCCTCCCCAACATCACTACTACTGTTTGGAGGTCTGTACATAACTCCCACTCACGTTTTTTGCCCTTTGGTGTTCTGCAGCTCTACCCATATAGATTCCACATCATCCAAGCTAATGTCCTTCCTAACTATTGTCCTTTCTAATCTCCTCTTTAACCAGCAATGCTAACCCACCTCCTTTTCCTTTTATTCTATCCCTCCTGAATGTACCCTTGGATGTTGAGTTCCCAGCCCTGATCATCCTGGAGCCACGTTTCTGTAATCCCAATCACATCATGTCTGTTAACATCTATTTGCACAGTTAATTCATCCACCTTATTACGGATACTCCTTGCATTAAGACACAAAGCCTTCAGACTTGTTTTTTTAACACCCTTTGTCCTTTTAGAATTATGATGTAGTGTGGCCCTTTTTGTTTCTTGCCTTTGTTTACTCGGCCTTCCACTATTGCTTTTTACCTTCTACCATCTGTTTCTGACTCCATATTACTTCGCCCTGTCTTGCTGCATAGGTTCCCATCCCCCTGCCATATTAGTTTAAACACTCCCGAACTGCTTTAGCCAATGTTACCCCCAGGACATCAGTTCCAGTCCTGCCCAAGTGCAGACCGTCCCTTTTGTACAGGTCCCACTTCCCCCAGAATTTGTTCCAATGTCCCAGGAATTTTAATCCCTCCCTCTTGCACCACTGCTCAAGCCACGTATTTATTCTAACTATCCTGCTCCCTCTACTCTGATTAGCACGTGGCACTGGTAGCAATCCAGAGATTACTACCTTTGAGGTCCTACTTTTAATTTAACTCCTAGCTCCCTAAATTCAGCTTGTAGGACCTCTTCCCGCTTCTTACCTATATCATTGGTACCTACATGTAGCATGACAACTGGCTGTTCACCCTCCCTCTCCAGAATGCTCTGCAGCTGCTCCGAGACATCCTTGACCCTTGCACCAGGGAGGCAACATACCATCCTGGAGTCTCGGTTGTGGCCGCAGAAACTCCTATCTATTCCCCTTACAATAGAGTCCCCTATCACTATAGCTGTCCCACCCTTTTTCCCGCCCTTCTGTGCAGCAGAGCCACCCATGGTGCCATGAATCTGGCTGCTGGTGCCTTCCCCTGGTAAGTCATCTCCCCAACAATATCCAAAATGGTATATCTGTTTTGGAGGGAGATGACCGCAGGGAACTCCTGCACTACCTTCCTGCTCTTGCCTTGTCTCTTGGTCACCCATTCACTATCTGTCCTAACCCTTACCTGCGGTGTGACCAACTCACTAAATGTGCTATCCACAACATTCTCAGCATCGCGCATGCTCCAGAGTGAGTCCATCCGCAGCTCCAGTGCCGTCATGCGGTCTGTCAGGAGCTGCAGCTGGACACACTTCTCGCACACATAGTAGTCAGGGACACTGGAAGTGTTCCTGACTTCCCACATAGCACAGGAGGAGCATGACACGGGTCTGAGTACTCCTGCCATGACTTAACCCTTAAATTAATTTACTTACTAAAATTTACTTAAACACCAAACAGCTACTTAATAGTTCGCTGCCAATAAAACCAATCTGAAAGTCAGTCTAAAAGAGAGTTATACTTACCAGTCGAACAGCCAACCACTTACCAGCTTGGCTGTGACGCCACCTCTCGATTTCGCGCCCCTCTATTTTTGTCTGCAGCTGGTTGGGTTGGTCTCTGGGCCTCCGTCTCCTACTCTTGCACTCCTTATCAGCTGCTCTAGTGTCAGTACTGGTAGGAAAAACAAGACAAAACAGCACCTGCCAACCCCACTTGCCCGAACTCACCCACTTACCAAACTCACGAATGCCACTCTTTGCTGCTGCACTCCATGCTCTGCATGAGCTGCCTCTTTTTAAACTGTATCTAGGTTAGATGACTCACTACTGGTCAGTTGTTTACAGAACTGGTTTTAACTAGCTGCTATTTGCCTCCTACTGGAGAGTTACCTTGTTTTTCTCTGCCTAAACCTGAAAGATTCACAATTATTTAACTTTTCCGCTTTAAATTAACCTGCTACTTACTTAGAAGCTACTGGCAATTGCCACTAATAATTTACTCCAGCCTCCAAATGGTTTAAAGAGAATAACACTTAAAACTCACCCACTTACCAAACTCACGAATGCCACTCTTTGCTGCTGTGGGGGAGGGTAGTGGGGGTGTGGGGTGGACAATGGGGGGGTAGTGGTGGGGGCTTTGGGGTAGGGTAGTGGGGGGGGCAGTGGTGGGTGTTGTGGGGGGCAGTGGGGGTGGGCAGTGGGGGACTGTGGGAGGGGGGGGCAATTGTACGGCAGCTTTTGCCATTGTTGGCACTCGGACTCGGGCATTGTTGGCAATCCCTTTGGACACCTCGAGACCAAACAAAAAATAGAGGGAAACCGTGTGGAGAGCAACCCTTGGTGTGACTGGGCTAGTCGGCCACAGCTCCTGGGAGGTGGAGTCCAGCTCCTGTGACCTGCCCCTGTTCTATGTGTAAACCTGTTATTCCCCTGATGAGGGATGGACCTATCGGAGGCCAGAGCCTGTGAAATATGGGACATGGGTCTGATAGTCTGGGCTTTACCCATGATCGGCCTGGGCCTCACTACACGTGGATTCACCTCATTGGGCCTTGGATGTCCTGGGCCAGGCTGTAAAGTATCAGAGAAGGTGTATTGCAGGTCGGGGTGACTCTGAGACCCAGCATTGTCTGTGGGGGAACTTCGTGAAGTGATTTCTGGCAATCTTACTCATTTTAATTTCCTCTCCTTCTGCCCCGTTAATATTTCCCTCCTTCTCTATTTTTGTTTCCTGTTGTCCCCTTTGCTCTTCACCTTGCGCCCCCCCAGCCCTCTTCCTCTGCCGTGTAGGGAAACGGGATTTCACAAGCCGTTATCTGGGCAGCTCCCTGGCTGGTAGTTCCCTCAGAGATGCTGGCGCTCCCCCGTAACGTGGGTGCAGAATGCGTTTATACGGGCCGAGCGGGAGAGGCTCACAGGGAATTCGATCGTGGGAACACTGGCCATGAAACAGTCGCCCCATGGTGTGTTGTGGAGCGGGTGTGGGGGTAACGGTGCACTCAGGGAAGGACGTGACGGAGGAGCGGCGAGAGATCGTGGCGGAGGTGCGGCGAATGAGGGTACGGGGCCTAGAAGAGGCGAGGGCCATGGGGCAGTACACACTACGATGTGTGCGCGCACTAGGTCCGTGCAGCAGAGCAGGTCTCCAGTCGTCCTGGTTAACCCTTGCCACTGGATAAAGACCTAGCTCTGTCAAGCCCGTGTGGTGGCTGGTGTGCAACGGTCACCACACGTTAAAAAAATCCACACACAGGCATCTTCCACCCCATCAATTGGAGTTCAGGACCTGGAACATCGGGTCCTTCATTGAAACATCTGTGAACTCATGTGGAAGCAAGTCATCCTCGTTCGAGGGAGCGCCTATGATGACGATGGACACTCAGAAAGCTAGTGCCGTGAGATGGCTCTGACGCACAGAGAGGCAAGTGCTGTCATGGTCGCTCAGTAGATCGGTTCTGGGGGTTGTCCGTTCACAGTGGAAAAATAAACTTGCAAGCAGTTCCTGGAGTGTTGGCCTTGGCCACTCGACCCTGCTATTTACAGCGGTCAGCTGCAGCCTAATAACACAATGTTTCTAATGTACACTGCACAGCCTGTCACTGAGCTCAGGGATTCGTGTCGATCCGGCCCCCTTTGCTTCGTCCAATTCCCAGCCCCTGCACGGGATTACCCCGGGTCAATCGCTCCCATGTGTGGGCCCTGCACGCGGGGGCAAAGGCTAGTGCACAGAGCCTGGGAACGGCCTGTAATGGGGAACAGGTGTAGGCCTCACTGGGGAGTCTGCAAGACCTCACCGTGACCGCTTCTCACAGGATGCAAACCCTTCAATCCCGTGTTCTTCTTGTGACGGCTGTGGGCCAGTCTGGAGCAATGGTCATCACGGAGCACAAAATCTCCCTCACTACTCTCCGCGTGTTCTGTGGGAGCCCGAGCAAAACACAGAGTTAGTGCTCCCTGTGTGTGATGTTGGGAAAGATCTATCTCCGCAGGACACGTCGCAAGGACACCAGGCCTGAACCAGCACTAATTGGGCAATCTCCCTCAGGAGGCTCAGAGGGGCTGGTGTGGGAAATACAAGAATGTCCGGCCAGTGTCAGTGGGGCTGGGACACACACAGCTTCTCCAGCCTCACAGGCCAATCAGGCCCTGCCCTTTAAGTCTGCCGCCCCCAACCCGCCCTCCTCCTTAAGATACCGGCCACACACACACACACACACACACACACACACACACACACACACACGAATTAGGAATAGGAGTAGGCCATCTAGCCCCTCGAGCCTGCTCCGCCATTCAATAAGATCATGGCTGATCTGGCCGTGGACTCAGCTCCACTTACCTGCCCTCTCCCCATAACCCTTAATTCCCTTATTGGTTAAAAATCTATCTATCTGTGACTTGAATACATTCAATGAGCTAGCCTCAACTGCTTCCTTGGGCAGAGAATTCCACAGATTCACAACCCTCTGGGAGAAGAAATTCCTTCTCAACTCGGTTTTAAATTGGCTCCCCCGTATTTTGAGGCTGTGCCCCCTAGTTCTAGTCTCCCCTACCAGTGGAAACAACCTCTCTGCCTCTATCTTGTCTATCCCTTTCATGATTTTAAATGTTTCTATAAGATCACCCCTCAACCTTCTGAACTCCAACGAGTAAAGACCCAGTCTACTCAATCTATCATCATAAGGTAACCCACCCCCTCATCTCCGGAATCAGCCTAGTGAATCGTCTCTGTACCCCCTCCAAAGCCAGTATATCCTTCCTTAAGTAAGGTGACCAAAACTGCACGCTGTACTCCAGGTGCGGCCTTACCAATACCCTATACAGTTGCAGAAGGACCTCCCTGCTTTTGTACTCCATCCCTCTCGCAATGAAGGCCAACATTCCATTCGCCTTCCTGATTACCTGCTGCACCTGCAAACTAACTTTTTGGGATTCATTCACAAGGACCCCCAGGTCCCTCTGCATCTCAGCATGTTTTAATTTCTCCCCATTCAAATAATATTCCCTTTTACTGTTTTTTTTCCCCAAGGTGGATGACCTCACACTTTCCGACATTGTATTCCATCTGCCAAACCTTTGCCCATTCGCTCAACCTATCCAAATCTCTTTGCAGCCTTTCTGTGTCCTCTACACAACCCGCTTTCCCACTAATCTTAGTGTCATCTGCAAATTTTGTTACACTACACTCTGTCCCCTCTTCCAGGTCATCTCTGTATATTGTAAACAGTTGTGGTCCCAGCACCGATCCCTGTGGCACACCACTAACCACCGATTTCCAACCCGAAAAGGACCCATTTATCCCGACTCTCTGCTTTCTGTTCGCCAGCCAATTCTCTATCCATGCTAATACATTTCCTCTGACTCCGCGTACCTCTATCTTCTGCAGTAACCTTTTGTGTGGCACCTTATCGAATGCCTTTTGGAAATCTAAATACACCACATCCATCGGTACACCTCTATCCACCATGCTCGTTATATCCTCAAAGAATTCCAGTAAATTAGTTAAACATGATTTCCCCTTCATGAATCCATGCTGCGTCTGCTTGATTGCACTATTCCTATCTAGATGTCCCGCTATTTCTTCCTTAATGATAGTTTCAAGCATTTTCCCCACTACAGATGTTAAACTAACCGGCCTATAGTTACCTGCCTTTTGTCTGCCCCCTTTTTTAAACAGAGGCGTTCCAATCCGCTGGTACCTCCCCAGAGTCCAGAGAATTTTGGTAGATTATAACGAATGCATCTGCTATAACTTCCACCATCTCTTTTAATACCCTGGGATGCATTTCATCAGGACCAGGGGACTTGTCTATCTTGAGTCCCATTAGCCTGTCCAGCACTACCCCCCTAGTGATAGTGATTGTCTCAAGGTCCTCCCTTCCCACATTCCCGTGACCAGCAATTTTTGTCATGGTTTTTGTGTCTTCCACTGTGAAGACCGAAGCAAAATAATTGTTTAAGGTCTCAGCCATTTCCACATTTTCCATTATTAAATCCCCCTTCTCATCTTCTCAGGGACCAACATTTGCTTTAGTCACTCTTTTCCGTTTTATATATCTGTAAAAGCTTTTACTATCCGTTTTTATGTTTTATGTTCACACACACACACCCTCACAAACACACACACTCATGCACACACACCCTCACAGACACACCCTCACGCACACTCATACGCACACGCACCCTCACACACACCCTCACAGACACACATACACACACCCTCACGCACACACACACAGATACCCTCACACATACACCCTCACACACACACATACACACACATACATACACAAGTCCCACATATATACCCTCACACACACACACAGACACGAATACCCTCACACACACTAACACACTAACACTTGCACATACACACACACCAACTCCACACACACTGGCCTAAATGTGAATGTCAGTGAGTCAGTTGATAAGGAGTTACTAGCACTGTGAGTGGGACCTGAATGAACTGTGAGTGACCAGGAAATCAATTTGGTTCCTAATGGTGAAAGGCGACACGATTGGGTCAGCAGACAGTGTGTTTGGAGTTTCTGATAGTCATATTTCTAAAAAAAACAAATGATAAATCTGGCAAGACTGCGCAGTTTATTCGAAAGGGGTGCTGCTCAGTCAGGCCTGTCTGTGACCCAGTCCCAGCACTCTTTCAATTCACCTTGCCTTCATCATCATCATAGGCAGTCTCTCGGAATCGAGGAAGACTTGCTTCCACTCTAAAAATGAGTCCTTAGTTGACTGTACAGTCCAATACGGGTACTCATCATCATCATAGTCAGTCCCTCGAATCGAGGATGACTTACTTCCACGTCAAAAAGTTCACAGGTGTTTTAATGAAGGACCTAAAATTCCAGTTCCTGAACTACATGTTGAAGGGTGGAAGATGCCTGTGCGTGGATTTTTTTAACGTGTGGTGGGCGTTGCACACCAGCCACCACACGGGCTTGACAGAGCTAGGTCTTGGTGCAGTGGCAAGGATTAACCAGGACGACGGGAGACCTGCTCTGCTGCACGGACCGAGTGTGCACACAATCGCAGTGTGGGCTGGCCCGTGCTGCCCCTGGGCCCCAACCTCGCCGCTCCTGCTGTACATGCCCACACTCCAATCACCGACCTGGATCTTGATGACGTCACTCTTCACTGCTAATGGTCTTCTGCTCCAGCACGTGCTGCTCCCTGGAGCGGTACACCACCACGCTGCTCCTTCCGCTCCCCGGAATTACAGACTCTGTCACAGGTGGGACAGGCAGTGGTTGAGGGTAAGGGAGGGTGGGACTGGTTTGCCGCACGCTCCTTCCGCTGCCTGCGCTTGGTTTCTGCATGCTCTCAGCGATGAGACTCAAGTAGCTCAGCACCCTCCCGGATGCACTTCCTCCACTTAGGGCAGTCTATGGCCAGAGACTCCCAGGTGTCAGTGGGGATGTTGCACTTTATCAGGGAGGCTTTGAGGGTGTCCTTGTAACGTTTCCTCTGCCCACCTTTGGTACGTTTGCCGTGGTGGGAGTTCCGAGTAGAGCGCTTGCTTTGGGAGTCTCGTGTCTGGCATGCGGACAATGTGGCCCATTCAACAGATCTGGTTGAGTGTGGTCAGTGCTTCAATGCTGGGGATGTTGGCCTGGACGAGGACACTGATGTTGATGCGTCTGTCCTCCCAGGGGATTTGTAGGATCTTGCGGAGACATTGTTGGTGGTATTTCTCCAGCGCCTTCAGGTGTCTATTGTACATGATCCATGTCTCTGAGCCATACAGGAGGGCGGGTATTACTACAGCCCTGTAGACCTGTGCTAAAACACAGCTCACCGCCCCGCCCAGCCAATCCCTGCCACAGGGGAGCAGGTACCCAGGAGACTGACAGGCTCTGGTTTCGAGTGTCACAGCTCTGAGCAGGTCTGTCCTCTCCTGTGCTGCATGGTGTGTGAGCGGGGGAGCACAGAGCAGTGTGTGTGTGATCCTCCAAACAACAGCAGCTTGTGTCGATAGCAGCGTGTGGTAATGAGAAAGACCTGTCTGGCAGACTGAAGGGTCATTCACAGGGCAGGCTGCTGTCCTTCTCTTCCCACCCCACTGAACTATCATTCCACAGCACTTGGGAATGTGCCCCTTCATCACCGGGACCTAGACTGGCTATTCGACTACAGGCAGGCCTTACAGCCCGACGCCACCCGGTGATCACCGTTTCCAGCAGGGTCATCGGTAAACGGATCGAGAACAGCTGCAACTCTGCTGAGATTTACCCCTTCCTTGCCCCAGGGGATCGAGCACAATGGCACTGCCCCCCACCACCCCCACTGCCCCCCATCACCCCCCCACCATCCCCCACAGCCCCCGCCCTCCCAATCCCCCATTGCCCCCCCCCACCGTCCCCACTGGCCCTCACCACTGCCCTGACTGACGGATCCAACCCGGGGCCTCTGGTCTGGATGGAGCGGCACATTCCCACACACTGGGGTAGGACGCCCAACACCCTCTCTCAGCAGACGTGTACACCAGGAAGGAGCGGGATTGACTTCCCTCAGTTAGTGAGGCCAGCACCTGGCGTGCAATCGGCTGGGGCACTGGCAGGCGGCAGGTGACCCTGGCGCGTGGTCCTAACGCCAGCACCACTTCCTGCACCACAATGGCAGGCCGCGCACTTCTGCTCCATCGACTCATTGTCACCCTTTGCTGGCCTCGGGGCGACAGGAAAACGCGCTCTACACGGCCCAATGTCTCGGCCTTACAGGTTTCTTCATTCCTGGGATGTGGGCACCACTGGTAAGGCCAGCATTTATTGCCCAATACCAATTGCCCTTTGTGAAGGTGAAGGTGGGCCGCCTTGAACTGCTGCAGTCCGTGTGGGTGGGGGAATGGGGCTGAGGGCAGGGCTGGGGCTGGGGGTGTCATGTATCTCACATTACTGTATATAACTATCTTACCATGCTATACATGACTGTAACTGGATATGACCTGTAACAATAAGTATACCTTACCACCAGAGGTGCACTTGCAGGAGACACTCCATACCTGTCCCACTGAGGTATATAAAGGGAGGTCTCAGGCAAGTGCAGCACTGGAGAGCTGGAAATAAAGGTGCAGGTCCTGAGTGACCTTGACTTCAGCATGTGTCTCGTGTAAGTCAGTACATTAGAGTCAGGACTTAACAGTGGCGACGAGTTACGGGATCACAGAATCCACAGAATGGCTACCAACAGCTCAGATGAGAAATACAATGCTGGAGACAATTGGGATGACTTTATAGAAAGGCTCCAGCAAAGCTTTGTAACCAAAGACTGGATGCTGACGATAACGCAGACAAGAGAAGAGCCCATCTCTTGACCAGCTGTGGCTCGAAAACATATGCTTTAATGAAAGACCCGCTGGCACCTTATAAACCAGCAAGCAAGTTGTTTAAGGAGTTGAGCACACTGGTGAGAGACCACCTGAAGTGAGCGAGCAGCCTACACATGGCCAGACACAGGTTCTACAACTACAGACGCTGTGTGGGCCAAAGCATACCCGACTTCGTGGCGGAACTTCGGAGGCTGGCTAGTTCATGTGAGTTCCCCGATGAACTAAGGAGAGAAGTACTGATAGACTTTTTTATTGAAGGAATAGGCCATGCAGGCATATTCCGAAAGCTTATAGAGACTAAGAACTTGACTCTAGAGGCAGCAGCACTGGTCGCACAGACGTTCTTGGCAGGCGAAGAAGAAACGAGGCTGATCTATACTTCGGGTACGACAACCAACGAGGCATCAGAACAAGGGGTTCACATTGTGAAACAAACCGCTACCCCCACACACAGACAAAGGCAGGAGAGCAGGCCTTCAACAGCAGACAGTGACGCCAGAAGCCATCAAAATCAAGGGCCACCTGAACGGCCGATCACACCTCATCAACCCACAATGCGAGCAATCAACAACAGATTGAGAGAAGCTCAAGGGAGATCAGCCAGACGCAGCTCATCCTTCGGAAACAATGGAAACGGTCTGTGTTGGAGATGTGGGGGAAGGCACTCAACCAGGGTGTGTCAATTTCAGCATGCCGTTTGCAGAAACTGCAACTACACAGGGCATCTGGCTCGCATGTACAGAAAAACAGCAGCTCAGCTGGTATACGAATCGGAAGGGTCGGAAAGCGGACCAGAAGACGGTTGGAACAGTGCACGGGACGCCGAGGTACAGCGGGTTAACACGACCAATGTCCACTGTTCTTACACCAAGACGCCTCCAATTATGATGAGGGTTCTACTCAACGGGATACCCGTCAACATGGAATTGGACACAGGGGCCAGTCAATCCCTCATGAGCGTTCAACAATTTGAACAGCTGTGGCCGCACAAAAGCAACAGACCAAAACTCACAAAGATCGACACTAAACTAAGGACCTATACTAAAGAAATCGTCCCAGTCCTTGGCAGCGCCATGCTCTCAGTCACACACAAAGGGATGGTCCACCGACTTTCCCTGTGGATTGTCCCCGGGGATCTCCCAGCCCTGTTGGGGAGAAGCTGGCTAGCAGAACTTAATTGGAAATGGGATGATGCTCACGCCATGTCGTCAGAGGAACGGACCTCCTGCTCAACAGTTCTAAGCTGTTTTGCACATCTCTTTCAGCCAGGTGTGGGCACCTTCAAAGGGGCTAAGGTTAGAATCTACATCACACACAATGCCAGACCGGTCCATCACAAGGCTAGAGCTGTGCCTTATGCGATGAGGGAAAAGATTGAAAATGAACTGGACCGGCTTCTGCGGGAAGGCATAATTTCTCCCGTGGAATTCAGCGACTGGACAAGCCCCATCGTCCCCGTCATGAAGCCTGATGGATCCGTGCAAATCTGTGGGGATTACAAATCTACCATAAACAGAGTCTCCCTACAGGACCAATACCCGCTGCCCAGAGCGGAGGACCTATTTGCCATGTTGGCTGGAGGAAAGCTTTTCTCGAAACTTGATCTCACATCTGTGTACCGAAGAGTCTAAGTTACTCACCATCATCAACACACATCGAGGCCTTTTTGTGTACAATCGATGCCCATTCGGCATCAGGTCGGCAGCTGCTATATTCCAGCGCAACATGGAAAGTCTGCTCAAGTCCATCCCGGGGACGGGAGTGACCTTGACTTCAGCATGTGTCTCGTGTAAGTCAGTACATTTGAGTCAGGACTTAACAGAGGGCAGGGCTGGGGCTGTGGGGGCGGAGCTGTGGGGCAGGGCTGGGGGGCAGGAATAGGAGCAGGGCTGACTGTGCCCATTGAGATCCTGTTGCATGTTCCCTCCCGCTCACAGTGAGCTTGAGGTGGAGAATCATTCATCAACATACCCGGGACACAGAACCAGTATATATTGGGGTTGATCATCATCATCAGAGGCAGTCCCTCGGAATCGAGAAAGACTTGCTTCCACTCAAAGTGAGTTCTCAGGTGACTGAACAGTCCAATACGGAATTACAGTCTCTGTCACAGGTGGGACAGATAGTCATTGAGGGAAGGGAGGGTGGGACAGGTATGCCGCATGCTCCTTCCGCGGCCTGCATTTGTTTTCTCGGCGACAAGACTCGAGGAGCTCAGCGCCCTCCCGGATGCGCTTTCTCCACTTAGGGCAGTCTTTGGCCAGGGACTCCCAGGTGTCAGTGGGGATGTTGCACTTTATCAGGGAGGCTTTGAGGGTGTCCTTGAAATGTTTCCTCTGCTCACCTTTGCCTTGTTTGCCGTGAAGGAGCTCCGAGTAGAGCGCTTGCTTTGGGAGTCTCGTGTCGGGCATGCGGACAATGTGGCCTGCCCAGTGGAGTTGATTGAGTGTGGTCAGTGCTTCAATGCTGGGGATGTTGGCCTGGACGAGGACGCTAACACTGGTGCGTCTGTCCTCCCGGGGGATTTGTAGGATCTTGCAGGATGTTGAATACTTTCAGTGAATGACTGTTTGATATGCAATGAAAGTGTTGTGGTGATGATATTGTCACGATTGTGCATCCTTTGTAAATAGTAATTTGGGAGGGTTTGAACTCATTTGGCAGGGGATGGGAACCAGAATGAAAGATTAGAGAGGAGAACCGAACAGAGATAGAAAGCTGTGGATGGGCAGCCAGCAGACGGTTAAAGTCTGACTGCGTTCGGCCAGAGGGTGGTGCCCCCACCCTTCCCCCCGAGCCACTGCTTTGCAAGCTTCCAGATGCTGCACTCTTTCATGCTCTTGGCTGAGCTTCATAGCCAAAGTTCACAATGTCCCCAACATTTTTCCAGGAAGAGACAGGAAATATACTGACCACCAACATGGCGCAAACACCACAACACAACACAACTCGCCGAGCAGCTGTCTTACCCGTCCTGTCCAGACAAGCTCCCACTGAAGGCCAGACACAGGGCCAGGGTCCACATTCCCATGGCGGAAATATTCAGGCATTGATTCGGGCATTAGGGTGCAGAATCCCCAGCTCCCAGTGTCCTCATATCCACCCGGTAACCACGGTAATACCCGCCCTGTAACCAGTGTAATACCCGCCCTGTAACCACGGTAATACCCGCCCTGTAACCACGGTAATACCCGCCCTGTAACCAGTGTAATACCCGCCCTGTAACCAGTGTAATACCCGCCCTGTAACCACGGTAATACACGCCCTGTAACCACGGTAATACCCGCCCTGTAACCAGTGTAATACCCGCCCTGTAACCAGTGTAATAACCGCCCTGTAACCACGGTAATACCCGCCCTGTAACCATGGTAATACCCATCCTGTAACCACGGTAATAATCACCTTGTAATCAGGGTAATACCCATCCAGTAACCACGGTAATACCCATCCTGTAACCATGGTAATACCCGCCCTGTAACCAGTGTAATACCCACACCACAACCACGGTAATACCCACACTGTAACCACGGTAATAACCGCCCTGTAACCACGGTAATAACCGCCCTGTAACCACGGTAATACCCTGTAACCAGTGTAATACCCGCCCTGCAACCACGGTAATACCCGCCCTGCAACCACGGTAATACCCGCCCTGCAACCAAGGTAATACCCGCCCTGCAACCACGGTAATACCCATCCTGTAACCATGGTAATACCCGCCCTGCAACCAGAGTAATACCCACACCACAACCATGGTAATATTGCCCTATAACCATTATAGTGAAAAGCAGCCCCTGTCTATATCATGGAGAATAACAGCCCCACATAGATGATAGGGAGCAGCCAGCTATATATTTGGTATACCATCCCTTGTTTATATTTGGGATAACAGCTTCGTTTGTATTGTAGAGAACAGTCCCCTGTGTATTATAGAGAACTGTCCCCTGTGTATTATCGAGAACAGTCCCCTGTGTATTCTAGAGAACAGTCCCCTGTGTATTCTAGAGAACAGTTCCCAGTGTATTCTAGAGAAGAGTCACCTGTATATTCTAGAGAACAGTCCCTTGTGTATTCTAGAAAACAGTCCCTTGTGTATTCTAGAGAACAGTTCCCTGTGTATTTTAGAGAACAGTCCCCTGTGTATTTTAGAGAAGAGTCCCCTGTGTATTTTAGAGAACAGTCCCCTGCGTATTCTAGAGAACAGTCCCCTGTGTATTCTAGAGAACAGTCCCCTGTGTATTATAGAGAACAGTCCCCTGTGTATTCTAGAGAACAGTCCCCTGTGTAGTTTGGTGAACAGTCCCCTGTGTATTCGAGAGAACAGTCCCCTGTGTATTCTAGAGAACAGTCCCCTGTGTATTCTAGAGAACAGTCCCCTGTGTATTCTCGTGAACAGTCCCCTGTGTATTCCCGAGAACAGTCCCCTGTGTATTCGCGAGAACAGTCCCCTGTGTATTCTCGAGAATCGTCCCCTGTGTATTATAGAGAACAGTCCCCTGTGTATTATAGAGAATAATCCCTGTGTATTACAGAGAACAGTCCCCTGTGTATTCGAGAGAACAGTCCCCTGTGTATTACAGAGAACAGTTCCCTGTGTATTACAGAGAACAGTCCACTGTGTATTATAGAGAACAGTCCACTGTGTATTGTGGAGAACAGTCCCGTGTGTATTCGAGAGAACAGTCCACTGTGTATTATAGAGAACAGTCCCCTGTGTATTATGGAGAACAGTCCCCTGTGTATTCTAGAGAGCAGTCCCCTGTGTATTCTAGAGAGCAGTCCCCTGTGTATTCGAGAGAGCAGTCACCTGTGTATTTATGAGAACAATCCCCTGTGTATTTACGAGAACGGTCCCCTGTGTATTTACGAGAACAGTCCCGTATATTATAGAGAACAGTCCCCTGTGTATCTACGAGAACAGGCCCTGTGTATTATAGAGAACAGTCCCCTGTGTATTACAGAGAACAGTCCCCTGTGTATTCCAGAGAACAGCCCCCTGTGTATTCTAGAGAACAGTCACCTGTGTATTTATGAGAACAGTCCCCTGTGTATTTACGAGAACGGTCCCCTGTGTATTTACGAGAACAGTCCCTGTGTATTAGAGAGAACAGTCCCCCGTGTATTAGAGAGAACAGTCCCCTGTGTATTAGAGAGAACAGTCCCCTGTGTATTAGAGAGAACAGTCCCCTGTGTATTATAGAGAGCAGTCCCCTGTGTATTATCGAGAATAGTCCCTGTGTATTCTAGAGAACAGTCCCCTGTGTATTATAGAGAGCAGTCCCCTGTGTATTATAGAGAGCTGTCCCCTGTGTATTATTGAGAACAGTCCCCTGTGTATTCTAGAGCACAGTCCCTGTGTATTATCGAGAACAGTCACTGTGTATTATAGAGAATAATCCCTGTTTATTACAGAGAACAGTCCCCTGTGTATTCTAGAGAACAGTCCCCTGTGTATTCTAGAGAACAGTCCCCTGTGTATTCTAGAGAACAGTCCCCTGTGTATTCTAGAGAACAGTCCCCTGTGTATTCTAGAGAACAGTCCCCTGTGTATTCCAGAGAACAGTCCCCTGTGTATTCTAGAGAACAGTCCCTTTTGTATTCTAGAGAACAGTCCCCTGTGTATTCTAGAGAACAGTCCCCTGTGTATTCTAGAGAACAGTCCCCTGTGTATTCTAGAGAACATTCCCCTGTGTATTATAGAGAACAGTCCCTGTGTATTACAGAGAACAGTCCCCTGTGTATTATAGAGAACAGTCCACTGTGTATATATAGAGAACAGTCCACTGTGTATTGTGGAGAACAGTCCCCTGTGTATTATAGAGAACAGTCCACTGTGTATTATAGAGAACAGTCCCCTGTGTATTCGAGAGAGCAATCCCCTGTGTATTATAGAGAACAGTCCACTGTGTATTATAGAGAACAGTCCCCTGTGTATTCGAGAGAACAGTCCCCTGTGTATTCTAGAGAACAGTCCCCTGTGTATTCTAGAGAACAGTCCCCTGTGTATTCTAGAGAACAGTCCCCTGTGTATTCTAGAGAACAGTCCCCTGTGTATTCCAGAGAACAGTCCCCTTTGTATTCTAGAGAACAGTCCCTTTTGTATTCTAGAGAACAGTCCCTTGTGTATTCTAGAGAACAGTCCCCTCTGTATTCTAGAGAACAGTCCCCTCTGTATTCTAGAGAACAGTCCCCTGTGTATTCTAGAGAACAGTCCCCTGTGTATTCTAGAGAACAGTCCCCTGTGTATTCTAGAGAACAGTCCCCTGTGTATTCTAGAGAACAGTCCCCTGTGTATTCTAGAGAACATTCCCCTGTGTATTATAGAGAACAGTCCCTGTGTATTACAGAGAACAGTCCCCTGTGTATTATAGAGAACAGGCCCTGTGTATTATAGAGAACAGTCCCCTGTGTATTCTAGAGAACAGTCCCCTGTGTATTCTAGAGAACAGTCCCCTGTGTATTCTAGAGAACATTCCCCTGTGTATTATAGAGAACAGTCCCTGTGTATTACAGAGAACAGTCCCTTGTGTATTCTAGAGAACAGTCCCCTCTGTATTCTAGAGAACAGTCCCCTGTGTATTCTAGAGAACAGTCCCCTGTGTATTCTAGAGAACAGTCCCCTGTGTATTCTAGAGAACAGTCCCCTGTGTATTCTAGAGAACAGTCCCCTGTGTATTCTAGAGAACATTCCCCTGTGTATTATAGAGAACAGTCCCTGTGTATTATAGAGAACAGTCCACTGTGTATATATAGAGAACAGTCCACTGTGTATTGTGGAGAACAGTCCCCTGTGTATTATAGAGAACAGTCCACTGTGTATTATAGAGAACAGTCCCCTGTGTATTCGAGAGAGCAGTCCCCTGTGTATTATAGAGAACAGGCCCTGTGTATTATAGAGAACAGTCCCCTGTGTATTACAGAGAACAGACCCCTGTGTAATACAGAGAACAGTTCCCTGTGTGTTACAGAGAACAGTCCCCTGTGTATTCTAGAGAACAGTCCCCTGTGTATTCTAGAGAACAGTCCCCTGTGTATTCGAGCGAACAGTCCCCTGTGTATTCGAGAGAACATCCCTGTGTATTCGAGAGAACATCCCCTGTGTATTCTAGAGAGCTGTCCTGTGTGTATTATAGAGAACAGTCCCCTGTGTATTATAGAGAACAGTCCCTCTGTATTATGGAGAACAGTCCCCTGTGTATTATCGAGAACAGACCTTGTGTATTATAGAGAACAGTCCCTGTGTACTATAGAGAATAATCCCTGTTTATTACAGAGAACAGTCCCCTGTGTATTCTAGAGAACAGTCCCCTGTGTATTCTAGAGAACAGTCCCCTGTGTATTCTAGAGAACAGTCCCCTGTGTATTCTAGAGAACAGTCCCCTGTGTATTCTAGAGAACAGTCCCCTGTGTATTCTAGAGAACAGTCCCCTGTGTATTCTAGAGAACAGTCCCCTGTGTATTCCAGAGAACAGTCCCCTGTGTATCTAGAGAACAGTCCCTTTTGTATTCTAGAGAACAGTCCCCTGTGTATTCTAGAGAACAGTCCCCTCTGTATTCTAGAGAACAGTCCCCTGTGTATTCTAGAGAACAGTCCCCTGTGTATTCTAGAGAACAGTCCCCTGTGTATTCTAGAGAACAGTCCCCTGTGTATTCTAGAGAACAGTCCCCTGTGTATTCTAGAGAACAGTCCCCTGTGTATTCTAGAGAACAGTCCCCTGTGTATTCTAGAGAACAGTCCCCTGTGTATTCTAGAGAACATTCCCCTGTGTATTACAGAGAACAGTCCCCTGTGTATTATAGAGAACAGTCCACTGTGTATATATAGAGAACAGTCCACTGTGTATTGTGGAGAACAGTCCCCTGTGTATTCTAGAGAACAGTCCACTGTGTATTATAGAGAACAGTCCCCTGTGTATGAGAGAGAACAGTCCCCTTTGTATTCTAGAGAACAGTCCCCTGTGTATTCTAGCAAACAGTCCCCTGTGTATTCTAGAAAACAGTCCCCTGTGCATTCTAGAGAACAGTCCCCTGTGTATTCTAGAGAACAGTCCCCTGTGTATTCTAGAGAACAGTCCCCTGTGTATTCTAGAGAACAGTCCCCTGTGTATTCCAGAGAACAGTCCCCTGTGTATCTAGAGAACAGTCCCTTTTGTATTCTAGAGAACAGTCCCCTGTGTATTCTAGAGAACAGTCTCCTCTGTATTCTAGAGAACAGTCCCCTGTGTATTCTAGAGAACAGTCCCCTGTGTATTCTAGAGAACAGTCCCCTGTGTATTCTAGAGAACAGTCCCCTGTGTATTCTAGAGAACAGTCCCCTGTGTATTCTAGAGAACAGTCCCCTGTGTATTCTAGAGAACAGTCCCCTGTGTATTCTAGAGAACAGTCCCCTGTGTATTCTAGAGAACATTCCCCTGTGTATTATAGAGAACAGTCCCTGTGTATTACAGAGAACAGTCCCCTGTGTATTATAGAGAACAGTCCACTGTGTATATATAGAGAACAGTCCACTGTGTATTGTGGAGAACAGTCCCCTGTGTATTCTAGAGAACAGTCCACTGTGTATTATAGAGAACAGTCCCCTGTGTATGAGAGAGAACAGTCCCCTTTTATATTCTAGAGAACAGTCCCCTGTGTGTTCTAGAAAACAGTCCCCTGTGTATTCGAGAGAGCAGTCCACTGCATATTATAGAGAACACTCCCCTGTGTATTACAGAGAGCAGTCCCTGTGTATTACAGAGAACAGTCCCCTGTATATTATAGAGAGCAGTCCCCTGTTTATTATAGAGAACAGTCCCCTGTGTATTAGAGAACAATCCCTGTGTATTACAGAGAACAGTCCCCTGTGTATTCCAGAGAACAGTCCCCTGTGTATTCTAGAGAACAGTCCCTTTTGTATTCTAGAGAACAGTCCCCTGTGTATTCTAGAGAACAGTCCCCTCTGTATTCTAGAGAACAGTCCCCTGTGTATTCTAGAGAACAGTCCCCTGTGTATTCGAGAGAACAGTCCCCTGTGTATTACAGAGAACAGTTCCCTGTGTATTACAGAGAACAGTCCACTGTGTATTATAGAGAACAGTCCACTGTGTATTGTGGAGAACAGTCCCGTGTGTATTCGAGAGAACAGTCCACTGTGTATTATAGAGAACAGTCCCCTGTGTATTATGGAGAACAGTCCCCTGTGTATTCTAGAGAGCAGTCCCCTGTGTATTCTAGAGAGCAGTCCCCTGTGTATTCGAGAGAGCAGTCACCTGTGTATTTATGAGAACAGTCCCCTGTGTATTTACGAGAACGGTCCCCTGTGTATTTACGAGAACAGTCCCGTGTATTATAGAGAACAGTCCCCTGTGTATCTACGAGAACAGGCCCTGTGTATTATAGAGAACAGTCCCCTGTGTATTACAGAGAACAGTCCCCTGTGTATTCCAGAGAACAGCCCCCTGTGTATTCTAGAGAACAGTCACCTGTGTATTTATGAGAACAGTCCCCTGTGTATTTACGAGAACGGTCCCCTGTGTATTTACGAGAACGGTCCCCTGTGTATTAGAGAGAACAGTCCCCCGTGTATTAGAGAGAACAGTCCCCTGTGTATTAGAGAGAACAGTCCCCTGTGTATTAGAGAGAACAGTCCCCTGTGTATTATAGAGAGCAGTCCCCTGTGTATTATCGAGAATAGTCCCTGTGTATTCTAGAGAACAGTCCCCTGTGTATTATAGAGAGCAGTCCCCTGTGTATTATAGAGAGCTGTCCCCTGTGTATTATTGAGAACAGTCCCCTGTGTATTCTAGAGCACAGTCCCTGTGTATTATCGAGAACAGTCACTGTGTATTATAGAGAATAATCCCTGTTTATTACAGAGAACAGTCCCCTGTGTATTCTAGAGAACAGTCCCCTGTGTATTCTAGAGAACAGTCCCCTGTGTATTCTAGAGAACAGTCCCCTGTGTATTCTAGAGAACAGTCCCCTGTGTATTCTAGAGAACAGTCCCCTGTGTATTCTAGAGAACAGTCCCCTGTGTATTCTAGAGAACAGTCCCCTGTGTATTCTAGAGAACAGTCCCCTGTGTATTCCAGAGAACAGTCCCCTGTGTATCTAGAGAACAGTCCCTTTTGTATTCTAGAGAACAGTCCCCTGTGTATTCTAGAGAACAGTCCCCTCTGTATTCTAGAGAACAGTCCCCTGTGTATTCTAGAGAACAGTCCCCTGTGTATTCTAGAGAACAGTCCCCTGTGTATTCTAGAGAACAGTCCCCTGTGTATTCTAGAGAACAGTCCCCTGTGTATTCTAGAGAACAGTCCCCTGTGTATTCTAGAGAACAGTCCCCTGTGTATTCTAGAGAACAGTCCCCTGTGTATTCTAGAGAACATTCCCCTGTGTATTACAGAGAACAGTCCCCTGTGTATTATAGAGAACAGTCCACTGTGTATATATAGAGAACAGTCCACTGTGTATTGTGGAGAACAGTCCCCTGTGTATTCTAGAGAACAGTCCACTGTGTATTATAGAGAACAGTCCCCTGTGTATGAGAGAGAACAGTCCCCTTTGTATTCTAGAGAACAGTCCCCTGTGTATTCTAGCAAACAGTCCCCTGTGTATTCTAGAAAACAGTCCCCTGTGCATTCTAGAGAACAGTCCCCTGTGTATTCTAGAGAACAGTCCCCTGTGTATTCTAGAGAACAGTCCCCTGTGTATTCTAGAGAACAGTCCCCTGTGTATTCCAGAGAACAGTCCCCTGTGTATCTAGAGAACAGTCCCTTTTGTATTCTAGAGAACAGTCCCCTGTGTATTCTAGAGAACAGTCTCCTCTGTATTCTAGAGAACAGTCCCCTGTGTATTCTAGAGAACAGTCCCCTGTGTATTCTAGAGAACAGTCCCCTGTGTATTCTAGAGAACAGTCCCCTGTGTATTCTAGAGAACAGTCCCCTGTGTATTCTAGAGAACAGTCCCCTGTGTATTCTAGAGAACAGTCCCCTGTGTATTCTAGAGAACAGTCCCCTGTGTATTCTAGAGAACATTCCCCTGTGTATTATAGAGAACAGTCCCTGTGTATTACAGAGAACAGTCCCCTGTGTATTATAGAGAACAGTCCACTGTGTATATATAGAGAACAGTCCACTGTGTATTGTGGAGAACAGTCCCCTGTGTATTCTAGAGAACAGTCCACTGTGTATTATAGAGAACAGTCCCCTGTGTATGAGAGAGAACAGTCCCCTTTTATATTCTAGAGAACAGTCCCCTGTGTGTTCTAGAAAACAGTCCCCTGTGTATTCGAGAGAGCAGTCCACTGCATATTATAGAGAACACTCCCCTGTGTATTACAGAGAGCAGTCCCTGTGTATTACAGAGAACAGTCCCCTGTATATTATAGAGAGCAGTCCCCTGTTTATTATAGAGAACAGTCCCCTGTGTATTAGAGAACAATCCCTGTGTATTACAGAGAACAGTCCCCTGTGTATTCCAGAGAACAGTCCCCTGTGTATTCTAGAGAACAGTCCCTTTTGTATTCTAGAGAACAGTCCCCTGTGTATTCTAGAGAACAGTCCCCTCTGTATTCTAGAGAACAGTCCCCTGTGTATTCTAGAGAACAGTCCCCTGTGTATTCGAGAGAACAGTCCCCTGTGTATTACAGAGAACAGTTCCCTGTGTATTACAGAGAACAGTCCACTGTGTATTATAGAGAACAGTCCACTGTGTATTGTGGAGAACAGTCCCGTGTGTATTCGAGAGAACAGTCCACTGTGTATTATAGAGAACAGTCCCCTGTGTATTATGGAGAACAGTCCCCTGTGTATTCTAGAGAGCAGTCCCCTGTGTATTCTAGAGAGCAGTCCCCTGTGTATTCGAGAGAGCAGTCACCTGTGTATTTATGAGAACAGTCCCCTGTGTATTTACGAGAACGGTCCCCTGTGTATTTACGAGAACAGTCCCGTGTATTATAGAGAACAGTCCCCTGTGTATCTACGAGAACAGGCCCTGTGTATTATAGAGAACAGTCCCCTGTGTATTACAGAGAACAGTCCCCTGTGTATTCCAGAGAACAGCCCCCTGTGTATTCTAGAGAACAGTCACCTGTGTATTTATGAGAACAGTCCCCTGTGTATTTACGAGAACGGTCCCCTGTGTATTTACGAGAACGGTCCCCTGTGTATTAGAGAGAACAGTCCCCCGTGTATTAGAGAGAACAGTCCCCTGTGTATTAGAGAGAACAGTCCCCTGTGTATTAGAGAGAACAGTCCCCTGTGTATTATAGAGAGCAGTCCCCTGTGTATTATCGAGAATAGTCCCTGTGTATTCTAGAGAACAGTCCCCTGTGTATTATAGAGAGCAGTCCCCTGTGTATTATAGAGAGCTGTCCCCTGTGTATTATTGAGAACAGTCCCCTGTGTATTCTAGAGCACAGTCCCTGTGTATTATCGAGAACAGTCACTGTGTATTATAGAGAATAATCCCTGTTTATTACAGAGAACAGTCCCCTGTGTATTCTAGAGAACAGTCCCCTGTGTATTCTAGAGAACAGTCCCCTGTGTATTCTAGAGAACAGTCCCCTGTGTATTCTAGAGAACAGTCCCCTGTGTATTCTAGAGAACAGTCCCCTGTGTATTATAGAGAACAGTCCCCTGTGTATTCCAGAGAACAGTCCCCTGTGTATTCTAGAGAACAGTCCCCTCTGTATTCTAGAGAACAGTCCCCTCTGTATTCTAGAGAACAGTCCCCTGTGTATTCTAGAGAACAGTCCCCTGTGTATTCTAGAGAACAGTCCCCTGTGTATTATAGAGAACAGTCCCCTGTGTATTCTAGAGAACAGTCCCCTGTGTATTCTAGAGAACAGTCCCCTCTGTATTCTAGAGAACAGTCCCCTCTGTATTCTAGAGAACAGTCCCCTGTGTATTCTAGAGAACAGTCCCCTGTGTATTCTAGAGAACAGTCCCCTGTGTATTCTAGAGAACAGTCCCCTGTGTATTCTAGAGAACATTCCCCTGTGTATTATAGAGAACAGTCCCTGTGTATTACAGAGAACAGTCCCCTGTGTATTATAGAGAACAGTCCACTGTGTATATATAGAGAACAGTCCACTGTGTATTGTGGAGAACAGTCCCCTGTGTATTATAGAGAACAGTCCACTGTGTATTACAGAGAACAGTCCCCTGTGTATTATAGAGAACAGTCCACTGTGTATATATAGAGAACAGTCCACTGTGTATTGTGGAGAACAGTCCCCTGTGTATTCTAGAGAACAGTCCCCTGTGTATTATAGAGAACAGTCCCCTGTGTATTCCAGAGAACAGTCCCCTGTGTATTCTAGAGAACAGTCCCTTTTGTATTCTAGAGAACAGTCCCCTGTGTATTCTAGAGAACAGTCCCCTGTGTATTCTAGAGAACAGTCCCCTGTGTATTCTAGAGAACAGTCCCCTGTGTATTCTAGAGAACAGTCCCCTGTGTATTCTAGAGAACAGTCCCCTGTGTATTCTAGAGAACATTCCCCTGTGTATTATAGAGAACAGTCCCTGTGTATTACAGAGAACAGTCCCCTGTGTATTATAGAGAACAGTCCACTGTGTATATATAGAGAACAGTCCACTGTGTATTGTGGAGAACAGTCCCCTGTGTATTATAGAGAACAGTCCACTGTGTATTATAGAGAACAGTCCCCTGTGTATTCGAGAGAGCAGTCCCCTGTGTATTATAGAGAACAGTCCCCTGTGTATTATAGAGGACAATCCCTGTGTATTACAGTGAACAGTCCCCTGTGTATTAGAGAGAACAGTCCCCTGTGTATTCTAGAAAACAGTCCCCTGTGTATTCTAGAGAACATTCCCCTGTGTATTATAGAGAACAGTCCCTGTGTATTACAGAGGACAGTCCCCTGTGTATGAGAGAGAACAGTCCCCTTTGTATTCTAGAGAACAGTCCCCTGTGTATTCTAGAAAACAGTCCCCTGTTTATTCTAGAAAACAGTCCCCTGTGCATTCTAGAGAACAGTACCCTGTGAATTCTAGAGGACAGTCCCCTGTGTATTCTAGAGAACAGTCCCTTTTGTATTCTAGAGAACAGTCCCCTGTGTATTCTAGAGAACAGCCCTCTGTGTATTCTAGAGAACAGTCCCCTGTGTATTCTAGAGAACAGTCACCTGTGTATTCTAGAGAACAGTCACCTGTGTATTTATGAGAACAGTCCCCTGTGTATTTACGAGAACAGTCCCCTGTGTATTATAGAGAACAGTCCCCTGTGTATCTACGAGAACAGGCCCTGTGTATTACAGAGAACAGTCCCCTGTGTATTACAAAGAACAGACCCCTGTGTAATACAGAGAACAGTTCCCTGTGTGTTACAGAGAACAGTCCCCTGTGTATTCTAGAGAACAGTCCCCTGTGTATTCTAGAGAACAGTCCCCTGTGTATTCGAGAGAACAGTCCCCTGTGTATTCGAGAGAACATCCCCTGTGTATTCGAGAGAACATCCCCTGTGTATTCTAGAGAGCTGTCCTGTGTGTATTATAGAGAACAGTCCCCTGTGTATTATAGTGAACAGACCCCTGTGTATTATAGAGAGCAGTCCCTGTGTATTATAGAGAACAGTCCCCTGTGTATTCTAGAGAACAGTCCCCTGTGTATTATAGAGAACAGTCCCCTGTGTATTCCAGAGAACAGTCCCCTGTGTATTCTAGAGAACAGTCCCCTCTGTATTCTAGAGAACAGTCCCCTCTGTATTCTAGAGAACAGTCCCCTGTGTATTCTAGAGAACAGTCCCCTGTGTATTCTAGAGAACAGTCCCCTGTGTATTATAGAGAACAGTCCCCTGTGTATTCTAGAGAACAGTCCCCTGTGTATTCTAGAGAACAGTCCCCTCTGTATTCTAGAGAACAGTCCCCTCTGTATTCTAGAGAACAGTCCCCTGTGTATTCTAGAGAACAGTCCCCTGTGTATTCTAGAGAACAGTCCCCTGTGTATTCTAGAGAACAGTCCCCTGTGTATTCTAGAGAACATTCCCCTGTGTATTATAGAGAACAGTCCCTGTGTATTACAGAGAACAGTCCCCTGTGTATTATAGAGAACAGTCCACTGTGTATATATAGAGAACAGTCCACTGTGTATTGTGGAGAACAGTCCCCTGTGTATTATAGAGAACAGTCCACTGTGTATTACAGAGAACAGTCCCCTGTGTATTATAGAGAACAGTCCACTGTGTATATATAGAGAACAGTCCACTGTGTATTGTGGAGAACAGTCCCCTGTGTATTCTAGAGAACAGTCCCCTGTGTATTATAGAGAACAGTCCCCTGTGTATTCCAGAGAACAGTCCCCTGTGTATTCTAGAGAACAGTCCCTTTTGTATTCTAGAGAACAGTCCCCTGTGTATTCTAGAGAACAGTCCCCTGTGTATTCTAGAGAACAGTCCCCTGTGTATTCTAGAGAACAGTCCCCTGTGTATTCTAGAGAACAGTCCCCTGTGTATTCTAGAGAACAGTCCCCTGTGTATTCTAGAGAACATTCCCCTGTGTATTATAGAGAACAGTCCCTGTGTATTACAGAGAACAGTCCCCTGTGTATTATAGAGAACAGTCCACTGTGTATATATAGAGAACAGTCCACTGTGTATTGTGGAGAACAGTCCCCTGTGTATTATAGAGAACAGTCCACTGTGTATTATAGAGAACAGTCCCCTGTGTATTCGAGAGAGCAGTCCCCTGTGTATTATAGAGAACAGTCCCCTGTGTATTATAGAGGACAATCCCTGTGTATTACAGTGAACAGTCCCCTGTGTATTAGAGAGAACAGTCCCCTGTGTATTCTAGAAAACAGTCCCCTGTGTATTCTAGAGAACATTCCCCTGTGTATTATAGAGAACAGTCCCTGTGTATTACAGAGGACAGTCCCCTGTGTATGAGAGAGAACAGTCCCCTTTGTATTCTAGAGAACAGTCCCCTGTGTATTCTAGAAAACAGTCCCCTGTTTATTCTAGAAAACAGTCCCCTGTGCATTCTAGAGAACAGTACCCTGTGAATTCTAGAGGACAGTCCCCTGTGTATTCTAGAGAACAGTCCCTTTTGTATTCTAGAGAACAGTCCCCTGTGTATTCTAGAGAACAGCCCTCTGTGTATTCTAGAGAACAGTCCCCTGTGTATTCTAGAGAACAGTCACCTGTGTATTCTAGAGAACAGTCACCTGTGTATTTATGAGAACAGTCCCCTGTGTATTTACGAGAACAGTCCCCTGTGTATTATAGAGAACAGTCCCCTGTGTATCTACGAGAACAGGCCCTGTGTATTACAGAGAACAGTCCCCTGTGTATTACAAAGAACAGACCCCTGTGTAATACAGAGAACAGTTCCCTGTGTGTTACAGAGAACAGTCCCCTGTGTATTCTAGAGAACAGTCCCCTGTGTATTCTAGAGAACAGTCCCCTGTGTATTCGAGAGAACAGTCCCCTGTGTATTCGAGAGAACATCCCCTGTGTATTCGAGAGAACATCCCCTGTGTATTCTAGAGAGCTGTCCTGTGTGTATTATAGAGAACAGTCCCCTGTGTATTATAGTGAACAGACCCCTGTGTATTATAGAGAACAGTCCCTCTGTATTATGGAGAACAGTCCCCTGTGTATTATCGAGAACAGACCCTGTGTATTATAGAGAACAGTCCCTGTGTATTATAGAGAACAGTCCCCTGTGTATTCTAGAGAACAGTCCCCTGTGTATTCTAGAGAACAGTCCCCTGTGAATTCTAGAGAACAATCCCCAGTGTATTCTAGAGAACAGTCCCCTGTGTATTATAGAGAACAGTCCCATGTGTATTATAGAGATCAGTCCCCTGTGTATTATAGAGAACAGTCCCCTGTGTATTATCGAGAACAGTTCCTGTGTATTATAGAGAACAGTCCCTGTGTATTATAGAGAACAGTCCCCTGTGTATTATAGAGAACAGTCCCCTATGTATTATAGAGAACAGTCCCCTGTGTATTATAGAGAAAAATCCCCTGTGTATTCTAGAGAACAGTCCCCTGTGTATTCTGGAGAACAGTCCCCTGTGTATTCTGGAGAACAGTCCCCTGTGTATTATAGAGAACAGTCCCCTGTGTATTATAGAGAACAGTCCCCTGTGTATTATAGAGAACAGTCAACTTTGTATTATAGAGAACAGTCCCCTGTGTATTATGGAGAACAGTCCCTGTGTATTATAGAGAACAGTCCCTGTGTATTGCAGAGAGCAGTCCCTGTCTATTACAGAGAACAGTCCCTGTGTATTACAGAGAGCAGTCCCTGTGTATTACAGAGAGCAGTCCCCTGTGCATTATAAAGAACAGTCCTCTGTATATTAGAGAGAACAGTCCTCTGTGTATGAGAGAGAACAGTCCCCTGTGTATTAGAGAGAACAGTCCCCTGTGTATTTTAGAAAGCAGTCCCCTGTGTATTATAGAGAGCAGTCCCCTGTGTATTATAGAGAACAATCCCCTGTGTATTCTAGAGAACAGTCCCCTGTGTATTTTGGAGAACAGTCCCCTGTGTATTCTAGAGAACAGTCCCCTGTGTATTATAGAGAACAGTCCCCTGTGTATTATAGAGAACAGTCCCCTGTGTATTTTTGAGAACAGTCACCTGTGTATTATAGAGAACAGTCCCTGTGTATTATAGAGAACAGTCCCTGTGTATTACAGAGAGCAGTCCCTGTGTATTACAGAGAGCAGTTCCTGTGTATTACAGAGAGCAGTCCCTGTGTATTACAGAGAACAGTCCCCTGTGTATTATAGAGAACAGTCCCCTGTGTATTATAGAGAACAGTCCCCTGTGTATTCTAGAGAACAGTCCCCTGTGTATTCTAGAAAACAGTCCCCTGTGTATTCGAGTGAACAGTCCCCTGTGTATTCTAGAGAACAGTCCCCTGTGTATTCTAGAAAACAGTCCCCTGTGTATTCGAGAGAACATTCCCCTATGTATTGTGGAGAACAGCCCACTGTGTGTTATTGAGAACAGTACCTGTGTATTAGAGAGAACATTCCCCTGTGTATTATAGAGAACAGTCCCCTGTGTATTATAGAGAGCAGTCCTCTGTGTATTATAGAGAGAAGTCCCTGTGTATTATAGAGAACAGTCCCCTGTGTATTCTAGAGAACAGTCCCCTGTGTATTCTAGAGAACAGTCCCCTGTGTATTCTAGAGAACAGTCCCCTGTGTATTCTAGAGAACAGTCCCCTGTGTATTCTAGAGAACAGTCCCCTGTGTATTCTAGAGAACAGTCCCCTGTGTATTCTAGAGAACAGTCCCCTGTGTATTCTAGAGAACATTCCCCTGTGTATTATAGAGAACAGTCCCTGTGTATTACAGAGAACAGTCCCCTGTGTATTATAGAGAACAGTCCACTGTGTATATATAGAGAACAGTCCACTGTGTATTGTGGAGAACAGTCCCCTGTGTATTATAGAGAACAGTCCACTGTGTATTATAGAGAACTGTCCCCTGTGTATTATAGAGAACAGTCCACTGTGTATTATAGAGAACAGTCCCCTGTGTATTCGAGAGAGCAGTCCCCTGTGTATTATAGAAAACAGTCCCCTGTGTATTCTAGAGAACATTCCCCTGTGTATTATAGAGAACAGTCCCTGTGTATTACAGAGGACAGTCCCCTGTGTATGAGAGAGAACAGTCCCCTTTGTATTCTAGAGAACAGTCCCCTGTGTATTCTAGAAAACAGTCCCCTGTGTATTCTAGAAAACAGTCCCCTGTGCATTCTAGAGAACAGTCCCCTGTGCATTCTAGAGGACAGTCCCCTGTGTATTCTAGAGAACAGTCCCTTTTGTATTCTAGAGAACAGTCCCCTGTGTATTCTAGAGAACAGCCCCCTGTGTATTCTAGAGAACAGTCCCCTGTGTATTCTAGAGAACAGTCACCTGTGTATTCTAGAGAATAGTCACCTGTGTATTTATGAGAACAGTCCCCTGTGTATTTACGAGAACAGTCCCCTGTGTATTATAGAGAACAGTCCCCTGTGTATCTACGAGAACCGGCCCTGTGTATTATAGAGAACAGTCCCCTGTGTATTACAGAGAACAGACCCCTGTGTAATACAGAGAACAGTTCCCTGTGTGTTACAGAGAACAGTCCCCTGTGTATTCTAGAGAACAGTCCCCTGTGTATTCTAGAGAACAGTCCCCTGTGTATTCGAGAGAACAGTCCCCTGTGTATTCGAGAGAACATCCCCTGTGTATTCGAGAGAACATCCCCTGTGTATTCTAGAGAGCTGTCCTGTGTGTATTATAGAGAACAGTCCCCTGTGTATTATAGTGAACAGACCCCTGTGTATTATAGAGAACAGTCCCTCTGTATTATGGAGAACAGTCCCCTGTGTATTATCGAGAACAGACCCTGTGTATTATAGAGAACAGTCCCTGTGTATTATAGAGAACAGTCCCCTGTGTATTATAGAGAACAGTCCCCTGTGTATTCTAGAGAACAGTCCCCTGTGAATTCTAGAGAACAATCCCCAGTGTATTCTAGAGAACAGTCCCCTGTGTATTATAGAGAACAGTCCCATGTGTATTATAGAGATCAGTCCCCTGTGTATTATAGAGAACAGTCCCCTGTGTATTATCGAGAACAGTCCCTGTGTATTATAGAGAACAGTCCCTGTGTATTATAGAGAACAGTCCCCTGTGTATTATAGAGAACAGTCCCCTATGTATTATAGAGAACAGTCCCCTGTGTATTATAGAGAAAAATCCCCTGTGTATTCTAGAGAACAGTCCCCTGTGTATTCTGGAGAACAGTCCCCTGTGTATTCTGGAGAACAGTCCCCTGTGTATTATAGAGAACAGTCCCCTGTGTATTATAGAGAACAGTCCCCTGTGTATTACAGAGAGCAGTCCCTGTGTATTACAGAGAGCAGTTCCTGTGTATTACAGAGAGCAGTCCCTGTGTATTACAGAGAACAGTCCCCTGTGTATTATAGAGAACAGTCCCCTGTGTATTATAGAGAACAGTCCCCTGTGTATTCTAGAGAACAGTCCCCTGTGTATTCTAGAAAACAGTCCCCTGTGTATTCGAGTGAACAGTCCCCTGTGTATTCTAGAGAACAGTCCCCTGTGTATTCTAGAAAACAGTCCCCTGTGTATTCGAGAGAACATTCCCCTATGTATTGTGGAGAACAGCCCACTGTGTATTATTGAGAACAGTACCTGTGTATTAGAGAGAACATTCCCCTGTGTATTATAGAGAACAGTCCCCTGTGTATTATAGAGAGCAGTCCTCTGTGTATTATAGAGAGAAGTCCCTGTGTATTATAGAGAACAGTCCCCTGTGTATTCTAGAGAACAGTCCCCTGTGTATTCTAGAGAACAGTCCCCTGTGTATTCCAGAGAACAGTCCACTGTGTATTCTAGAGAACAGTCCCTTTTGTATTCTAGAGAACAGTCCCCTGTGTATTCTAGAGAACAGTCCCCTGTGTATTCTAGAGAACAGTCCCCTCTGTATTCTAGAGAACAGTCCCCTGTGTATTCTAGAGAACAGTCCCCTGTGTATTCTAGAGAACAGTCCCCTGTGTATTCTAGAGAACAGTCCCCTGTGTATTCTAGAGAACAGTCCCCTGTGTATTCTAGAGAACAGTCCCCTGTGTATTCTAGAGAACAGTCCCCTGTGTATTCTAGAGAACAGTCCCCTGTGTATTCTAGAGAACATTCCCCTGTGTATTATAGAGAACAGTCCCTGTGTATTACAGAGAACAGTCCCCTGTGTATTATAGAGAACAGTCCACTGTGTATATATAGAGAACAGTCCACTGTGTATTGTGGAGAACAGTCCCCTGTGTATTATAGAGAACAGTCCACTGTGTATTATAGAGAACAGTCCCCTGTGTATTATAGAGAACAGTCCACTGTGTATTATAGAGAACAGTCCCCTGTGTATTCGAGAGAGCAGTCCCCTGTGTATTATAGAAAACAGTCCCCTGTGTATTCTAGAGAACATTCCCCTGTGTATTATAGAGAACAGTCCCTGTGTATTACAGAGGACAGTCCCCTGTGTATGAGAGAGAACAGTCCCCTTTGTATTCTAGAGAACAGTCCCCTGTGTATTCTAGAAAACAGTCCCCTGTGTATTCTAGAAAACAGTCCCCTGTGCATTCTAGAGAACAGTCCCCTGTGCATTCTAGAGGACAGTCCCCTGTGTATTCTAGAGAACAGTCCCTTTTGTATTCTAGAGAACAGTCCCCTGTGTATTCTAGAGAACAGCCCCCTGTGTATTCTAGAGAACAGTCCCCTGTGTATTCTAGAGAACAGTCACCTGTGTATTCTAGAGAACAGTCACCTGTGTATTTATGAGAACAGTCCCCTGTGTATTTAAGAGAACAGTCCCCTGTGTATTATAGAGAACAGTCCCCTGTGTATCTACGAGAACAGGCCCTGTGTATTATAGAGAACAGTCCCCTGTGTATTACAGAGAACAGACCCCTGTGTAATACAGAGAACAGTTCCCTGTGTGTTACAGAGAACAGTCCCCTGTGTATTCTAGAGAACAGTCCCCTGTGTATTCTAGAGAACAGTCCCCTGTGTATTCGAGAGAACAGTCCCCTGTGTATTCGAGAGAACATCCCCTGTGTATTCGAGAGAACATCCCCTGTGTATTCGAGAGAACATCCCCTGTGTATTCTAGAGAGCTGTCCTGTGTGTATTATAGAGAACAGTCCCCTGTGTATTATAGTGAACATTCCCCTGTGTATTATAGAGAACAGTCCCTGTGTATTACAGAGAACAGTCCCCTGTGTATTATAGAGAACAGTCCACTGTGTATATATAGAGAACAGTCCACTGTGTATTGTGGAGAACAGTCCCCTGTGTATTATAGAGAACAGTCCACTGTGTATTATAGAGAACAGTCCCCTGTGTATTATAGAGAACAGTCCACTGTGTATTATAGAGAACAGTCCCCTGTGTATTCGAGAGAACAGTCCCCTGTGTATTATAGAAAACAGTCCCCTGTGTATTCTAGAGAACATTCCCCTGTGTATTATAGAGAACAGTCCCTGTGTATTACAGAGGACAGTCCCCTGTGTATTCGAGTGAACAGTCCCCTGTGTATTCTAGAGAACAGTCCCCTGTGTATTCTAGAGAACAGTCACCTGTGTATTCTAGAGAACAGTCACCTGTATATTTATGAGAACAGTCCCCTGTGTATTTACGAGAACAGTCCCCTGTGTATTATAGAGAACAGTCCCCTGTGTATCTACGAGAACCGGCCCTGTGTATTATAGAGAACAGTCCCCTGTGTATTACAGAGAACAGACCCCTGTGTAATACAGAGAACAGTTCCCTGTGTGTTACAGAGAACAGTCCCCTGTGTATTCTAGAGAACAGTCCCCTGTGTATTCTAGAGAACAGTCCCCTGTGTATTCTAGAGAACAGTCCCCTGTGTATTCGAGAGAACAGTCCCCTGTGTATTCGAGAGAACATCCCCTGTGTATTCGAGAGAACATCCCCTGTGTATTCTAGAGAGCTGTCCTGTGTGTATTATAGAGAACAGTCCCCTGTGTATTATAGTGAACAGACCCCTGTGTATTATAGAGAACAGTCCCTCTGTATTATGGAGAACAGTCCCCTGTGTATTATCGAGAACAGACCCTGTGTATTATAGAGAACAGTCCCTGTGTATTATAGAGAACAGTCCCCTGTGTATTATAGAGAACAGTCCCCTGTGTATTCTAGAGAACAGTCCCCTGTGAATTCTAGAGAACAATCCCCAGTGTATTCTAGAGAACAGTCCCCTGTGTATTATAGAGAACAGTCCTTGTGTATTATAGAGATCAGTCCCCTGTGTATTATAGAGAACAGTCCCCTGTGTATTATCGAGAACAGTCCCTGTGTATTATAGAGAACAGTCCCCTGTGTATTATAGAGAACAGTCCCCTATGTATTATAGAGAACAGTCCCCTGTGTATTATAGAGAAAAATCCCCTGTGTATTCTAGAGAACAGTCCCCTGTGTATTCTGGAGAACAGTCCCCTGTGTATTCTGGAGAACAGTCCTCTGTGTATTATAGAGAACAGTCAACTTTGTATTATAGAGAACATTTCCTGTGTATTATAGAGAACAGTCCCTGTGTATTACAGAGAGCAGTCCCTGGATATTACAGAGAACAGTCCCCTGTGTATTATAGAGAACAGTCCCCTGTGTATTATAGAGAACAGACCCCTGTATATGCTAGAAAACAGTCCCCTGTGTATTCGAGTGAACAGTCCCCTGTGTATTGTGGAGAACAGCTCTCTGTGTATTATTGAGAACAGTACCTGTGTATGAGAGAGAACATTCCCCTGTGTATTATAGAGAACAGTCCCCTGTGTATTATTGAGATCAGTCCCTGTGTATTATAGAGAACAGTCCCTGTGTATTATGGAGAACATTCCCCTGTGTATTATAGAGAGCAGTCCTCTGTGTATTATAGAGAGCAGTCCCTGTGTATTAGAGAGAGAAGTCCCTGTGTATAATAGAGAGCAGTCCCTGTGTATTAGAGAGAGAAGTCCCCTGTGTATTATAGAGAACATTCCCCTGTGTATTATAGAGAGCAGTCCTCTGTGTATTATAGAGAGCAGTCCTCTGTGTATTATAGTGAACAGTCCCCTGTGTATTATAGAGAGCAGTCCTCTGCGTATTATAGAGAGCAGTCCTGTGTGTATTATAGAGAACAGTCCACTGTGTATTATAGTGAACAGTCCCCTGTGTATTATAGAGAACATTCCCCTGTGTATTATAGAGAGCAGTCCTCTGTGTATTATAGAGAACAGTCCGTGTGTATTATGGAGAACAGTCCCCTGTGTATTATCGAGAACAGACCCTGTGTATTATAGAGAACAGTCCCTGTGTATTATAGAGAACAGTCCCCTGTGTATTCTAGAGAACAGTCCCCTGTGTATTCTCGAGAACAGTCCCCTGTGTATTATAGAGAACAATCCCCTGTGTATTCTAGAGAACAGTCCCCAGTGTATTCTAGAGAACAGTCCTCAGTGTATTATAGAGAACAGTCCCATGTGTATTATAGAGAGCAGTCCCTGTGTATTAGAGAGAGAAGTCCCCTGTGTATTATAGAGAACATTCCCCTGTGTATTATCGTGAACAGACCCCTGTGTATTATAGAGAACAGTCCCTGTGTATTATGGAGAACAGTCCCCTGTGTATTATCGAATACAGTTCCCTGTGTATGAGAGAGAACAGTCCCCTGTGTATTAGAGAGAACAGTCCCCTGTGCATTATAAAGAACAGTCCTCTGTATATTAGAGAGAACAGTCCTCTGTGTATTAGAGAGAACAGTCCCCTGTGTATTCGAGAGAACAGTCCCCTGTGTATTTTAGAAAGCAGTCCCCTGTGTATTATAGAGAGCAGTCCCCTGTGTATTATAGAGAACAATCCCCTGTGTATTCTAGAGAACAGTCCCCTGTGTATTCTGGAGAACAGTCCCCTGTGTATTCTAGAGAACAGTCCCCTGTGTATTATAGAGAACAGTCCCCTGTGTATTATAGAGAACAATCACCTGTGTATTATAGAGAACAGTCCCTGTGTATTATAGAGAACAGTCCCTGTGTATTACAGAGAGCAGTCCCTGTGTATTACAGAGAGCAGTTCCTGTGTATTACAGAGAGAAGTCCCTGTGTATTACAGAGAACAGTCCCCTGTGTATTATAGAGAACAGTCCTCTGTGTATTCTGGAGAACAGTGCCCTGTGTATTCTAGAAAACAGTCCCCTGTGTATTCGAGTGAACAGTCCCCTGTGTATTCTAGAGAACAGTCCCCTGTGTATTCTAGAAAACAGTCCCCTGTGTATTCGAGAGAACATTCCCCTATGTATTGTGGAGAACAGCCCACTGTGTATTATTTAGAACAGTACCTGTGTATTAGAGAGAACATTCCCCTGTGTATTATAGAGAACAGTCCCCTGTGTATTATAGAGAGCAGTCCCTGTGTATTATAGAGAACAGTCCCCTGTGTATTCTAGAGAACAGTCCCCTGTGTATTCTAGAGAACAGTCCCCTGTGTATTATAGAGAACAATCCCCTGTGTATTATAGAGAACAATCCCCTGTGTATTATAGAGAACAGTCCCCTGTGTATTAAGGAGAACAGTCCCCTGTTTATTACAGAGAGCAGCCCCCTGTTTATTACAGAGAGCAGTCCCCTGTGTATTATTGAGAACAGTCCCCTGTGTATTATAGAGAACAGTCCCCAGTGTATTTCGAGAACAGTCCCCTGTGTATTATAGAGAACTGTTCCTGTGTATTATGGAGAGCAGTCCCCTGTGTATTTACGAGAACGGTCCCCTGTGTATTTACGAGAACAGTCCCGTGTATTATAGAGAACAGTCCCCTGTGTAACTACGAGAACAGGTCCTGTGTATTATAGAGAACAGTCCCCTGTGTATTACAGAGAACAGACCCCTGTGTATTACAGAGAACAGTCCCCTGTGTGTTACAGAGAACAGTCCCCTGTGTATTCTAGAGAACAGCCCCCTGTGTATTCTAGAGAACAGTCACCTGTGTATTTATGAGAACAGTCCCCTGTGTATTTACGAGAACGGTCCCCTGTGTATTTACGAGAACAGTCCCTGTGTATTAGAGAGAACAGTCCCCCGTGTATTAGAGAGAACAGTCCCCTGTGTATTAGAGAGAACAGTCCCCTGTGTATTAGAGAGAACAGTCCCCTGTGTATTATAGAGAGCAGTCCCCTGTGTATTATCGAGAATAGTCCCTGTGTATTCTAGAGAACAGTCCCCTGTGTATTATAGAGAGCAGTCCCCTGTGTATTATAGAGAGCTGTCCCCTGTGTATTATTGAGAACAGTCCCCTGTGTATTCTAGAGCACAGTCCCTGTGTATTATCGAGAACAGTCACTGTGTATTATAGAGAATAATCCCTGTTTATTACAGAGAACAGTCCCCTGTGTATTCTAGAGAACAGTCCCCTGTGTATTCTAGAGAACAGTCCCCTGTGTATTCTAGAGAACAGTCCCCTGTGTATTCTAGAGAACAGTCCCCTGTGTATTATAGAGAACAGTCCCCTGTGTATTCCAGAGAACAGTCCCCTGTGTATTCTAGAGAACAGTCCCTTTTGTATTCTAGAGAACAGTCCCCTGTGTATTCTAGAGAACAGTCCCCTCTGTATTCTAGAGAAAAGTCCCCTCTGTATTCTAGAGAACAGTCCCCTGTGTATTCTAGAGAACAGTCCCCTGTGTATTCTAGAGAACAGTCCCCTGTGTATTCTAGAGAACAGTCCCCTGTGTATTCTAGAGAACAGTCCCCTGTGTATTCTAGAGAACAGTCCCCTGTGTATTCTAGAGAACATTCCCCTGTGTATTATAGAGAACAGTCCCTGTGTATTACAGAGAACAGTCCCCTGTGTATTATAGAGAACAGTCCACTGTGTATATATAGAGAACAGTCCACTGTGTATTGTGGAGAACAGTCCCCTGTGTATTATAGAGAACAGTCCACTGTGTATTATAGAGAACAGTCCCCTGTGTATTCGAGAGAGCAATCCCCTATGTATTATAGAGAACAGTCCACTGTGTATTATAGAGAACAGTCCACTGTGTATGAGAGAGAACAGTCCCCTTTGTATTCTAGAGAACAGTCCCCTGTGTATTCTAGAAAACAGTCCCCTGTGTATTCTAGAAAACAGTCCCCTGTGCATTCTAGAGAACAGTCCCCTGTGCATTCTAGAGGACAGTCCCCTGTGTATTCTAGAGAACAGTCCCTTTTGTATTCTAGAGAACAGTCCCCTGTGTATTCTAGAGAACAGCCCCCTGTGTATTCTAGAGAACAGTCCCCTGTGTATTCTAGAGAACAGTCACCTGTGTATTCTAGAGAACAGTCACCTGTGTATTTATGAGAACAGTCCCCTGTGTATTTACGAGAACAGTCCCCTGTGTATTATAGAGAACAGTCCCCTGTGTATCTACGAGAACAGGCCCTGTGTATTATAGAGAACAGTCCCCTGTGTATTACAGAGAACAGACCCCTGTGTAATACAGAGAACAGTTCCCTGTGTGTTACAGAGAACAGTCCCCTGTGTATTCTAGAGAACAGTCCCCTGTGTATTCTAGCGAACAGCCCCCTGTGTATTCTAGAGAGCTGTCCTGTGTGTATTATAGAGAACAGTCCCCTGTGTATTATAGTGAACAGACCCCTGTGTATTATAGAGAACAGTCCCTCTGTATTATGGAGAACAGTCCCCTGTGTATTATCGAGAACAGACCCTGTGTATTATAGAGAACAGTCCCTGTGTATTATAGAGAATAATCCCTGTTTATTACAGAGAACAGTCCCCTGTGTATTCTAGAGAACAGTCCCCTGTGTATTCTAGAGAACAGTCCCCTGTGTATTCTAGAGAACAGTCCCCTGTGTATTCTAGAGAACAGTCCCCTGTGTATTATAGAGAACAGTCCCCTGTGTATTCCAGAGAACAGTCCCCTGTGTATTCTAGAGAACAGTCCCTTTTGTATTCTAGAGAACAGTCCCCTGTGTATTCTAGAGAACAGTCCCCTCTGTATTCTAGAGAACAGTCCCCTGTGTATTCTAGAGAACAGTCCCCTGTGTATTCTAGAGAACAGTCCCCTGTGTATTCTAGAGAACAGTCCCCTGTGTATTCTAGAGAACAGTCCCCTGTGTATTCTAGAGAACAGTCCCCTGTGTATTCTAGAGAACAGTCCCCTGTGTATTCGAGAGAGCAGTCCCCTGTGTATTATAGAGAACATTCCCCTGTGTATTATAGAGAACATTCCCCTGTGTATTATAGAGAACAATCCCTGTGTATTACAGTGAACAGTCCCCTGTGTATTAGAGAGAACAGTCCCCTGTGTATTCTAGAAAACAGTCCCCTGTGTATTCTAGAGAACATTCCCCTGTGTATTATAGAGAACAGTCCCTGTGTATTACAGAGGACAGTCCCCTGTGTATGAGAGAGAACAGTCCCCTTTGTATTCTAGAGAACAGTCCCCTGTGTATTCTAGAAAACAGTCCCCTGTGTATTCTAGAAAACAGTCCTCTGTGCATTCTAGAGAACAGTCCCCTGTGTATTCTAGAGAACAGCCCCCTGTGTATTCTGGAGAACAGTCCCCTGTGTATTCTAGAGAACAGTCACCTGTGTATTCTAGAGAACAGTCACCTGTGTATTTATGAGAACAGTCCCCTGTGTATTTGCGAGAACAGTCCCCTGTGTAAAATAGAGAACAGTCCCCTGTGTATCTACGAGAACAGGCCCTGTGTATTATAGAGAACAGTCCCCTGTGTATTATAGAGAACAGTCCCTGTGTATTACAGAGGACAGACCCCTGTGTATGAGAGAGAACAGTCCCCTTTGTATTCTAGAGAACAGTCCCCTGTGTATTTTAGAAAACAGTCCCCTGTGTATTCTAGAAAACAGTCCCCTGTGCATTCTAGAGAACAGTCCCCTGTGCATTCTAGAGGACAGTCCCCTGTGCATTCTAGAGGACAGTCCCCTGTGTATTCTAGAGAACAGTCCCTTTTTTATTGTAGAGAACAGTCCCCTGTGTATTCTAGAGAACAGCCCCCTGTGTATTCTAGAGAACAGTCCCCTGTGTATTCTAGAGAACAGTCCCCTGTGTATTATAGAGAACAGTCCCCTGTGTATTCCAGAGAACAGTCCCCTGTGTATTCTAGAGAACAGTCCCTTTTGTATTCTAGAGAACAATCCCCTGTGTATCTACGAGAACAGGCCCTGTGTATTATAGAGAACAGTCCCCTGTGTATTACAGAGAACAGACCCCTGTGTAATACAGAGAACAGTTCCCTGTGTGTTACAGAGAACAGTCCCCTGTGTATTCTAGAGAACAGTCCCCTGTGTATTCTAGAGAACAGTCCCCTGTGCATTCGAGAGAACAGTCCCCTGTGTATTCGAGAGAACATCCCCTGTGTATTCGAGAGAACATCCCCTGTGTATTCTAGAGAGCTGTCCTGTGTGTATTATAGAGAACAGTCCCCTGTGTATTATAGTGAACAGACCCCTGTGTATTATAGAGAACAGTCCCTCTGTATTATGGAGAACAGTCCCCTGTGTATTATCGAGAACAGACCCTGTGTATTATAGAGAACAGTCCCTGTGTATTATAGAGAACAGTCCCCTGTGTATTCTAGAGAACAGTCCCCTGTGTATTCTAGAGAACAGTCCCCTGTGAATTCTAGAGAACAATCCCCAGTATATTCTAGAGAACAGTCCCCTGTGTATTATAGAGAACAGTCCCATGTGTATTATAGAGATCAGTCCCCTGTGTATTATAGAGAACAGTCCCCTGTGTATTATCGAGAACAGTCCCTGTGTATTATAGAGAACAGTCCCCTGTGTATTATAGAGAACAGTCCCCTATGTATTATAGAGAACAGTCCCCTGTGTATTATAGAGAAAAATTCCCTGTGTATTCTAGAGAACAGTCCCCTGTGTATTCTGGAGAACAGTCCCCTGTGTATTCTGGAGAACAGTCCCCTGTGTATTATAGAGAACAGTCCCCTGTGTATTATAGAGAACAGTCCCCTGTGTATTATAGAGAACAGTCCCCTGTGTATTATAGAGAACAGTCAACTTTGTATTATAGAGAACAGTCCCCTGTGTATTATAGAGAACAGTCCCTGTGTATTACAGAGAGCAGTCCCTGGATATTACAGAGAACAGTCCCCTGTGTATTATAGAGAACAGTCCCCTGTGTATTATTGAGAACAGTACCTGTGTATGAGAGAGAACATTCCCCTGTGTATTATAGAGAACAGTCCCCTGTGTATTATTGAGATCAGTCCCTGTGTATTATAGAGAACAGTCCCTGTGTATTATGGAGAACATTCCCCTGTGTATTATAGAGAGCAGTCCTCTGTGTATTATAGAGAGCAGTCCTCTGTGTATTATAGAGAGCAGTCCCTGTGTATTAGAGAGAGAAGTCCCTGTGTATAATAGAGAGCAGTCCCTGTGTATTAGAGAGAGAAGTCCCCTGTGTATTATAGAGAACATTCCCCTGTGTATTATAGAGAGCAGTCCTCTGTGTATTATAGAGAGCAGTCCTCTGTGTATTATAGAGAGCAGTCCTCTGTGTATTATAGAGAGCAGTCCTCTGTGTATTATAGAGAGCAGTCCCTGTGTATTAGAGAGAGAAGTCCCCTGTGTATTATAGAGAACATTCCCCTGTGTTTGATAGAGAACAGTCCCCTGTGTATTATGGAGAACAGTCCCCTGTGTATTATCGAGAACAGACCCTGTGTATTATAGAGAACAGTCCCTGTGTATTATAGAGAACAGTCCCCTGTGTATTCTAGAGAACAGTCCCCTGTGTATTCTCGAGAACAGTCCCCTGTGTATTATAGAGAACAATCCCCTGTGTATTCTAGAGAACAGTCCCCAGTGTATTCTAGAGAACAGTCCCCAGTGTATTATAGAGAACAGTCCCATGTGTATTATAGAGAGCAGTCCCTGTGTATTAAAGAGAGAAGTCCCCTGTGTATTATAGAGAACATTCCCCTGTGTATTATCGTGAACAGACCCCTGTGTATTATAGAGAACAGTCCCTGTGTATTATGGAGAACAGTCCCCTGTGTATTATCGAATACAGTTCCCTGTGTATGAGAGAGAACAGTCCCCTGTGTATTAGAGAGAACAGTCCCCTGTGTATTAGAGAGAACAGTCCCCTGTGTATTATAGAGAACAGTCCCCTGTGTATTATAGAGAACAGTCCCTGTGTATTATAGAGAACAGTCCCTGTGTATTGCAGAGAGCAGTCCCTGTCTATTACAGAGAACAGTCCCTGTGTATTACAGAGAGCAGTCCCTGTGTATTACAGAGAGCAGTCCCCCGTGCATTATAAAGAACAGTCCTCTGTGTATTAGAGAGAACAGTCCCCTGTGTATTAGAGAGAACAGTCCCCTGTGTATTTTAGAAAGCAGTCCCCTGTGTATTATAGAGAGCAGTCCCCTGTGTATTATAGAGAACAAACCCCTGTGTATTCTAGAGAACAGTCCCCTGTGTATTCTGGAGAACAGTCCCCTGTGTATTCTGGAGAACAGTCCCCTGTGTATTCTAGAGAACAGTCCCCTGTGTATTATAGAGATCAGTCCCCTGTGTATTATAGAGAACAGTCCCCTGTGTATTACAGAGAACAGTCCCCTGTGTATTACAGAAAACAGTCCCCTGTGTATTAGAGAGAGCAGCCCCCTGTTTATTACAGAGAGCAGTCCCCTGTGTATTATTGAGAACAGTCCCCTGTGTATTCTAGAGAACAGTCCCTGTGTATTATAGAGAACGGTCCCTGTGTATCATAGAGAGCAGTCCCTGTGTATTATAGAGAGCAGTCCCCTGTGTATTATAGAGAGCAGTCCCCTGTGTATTATAGAGAACAGTCCGCTGTGTATTATAGAGAACAGTCCCCTGTGTATTAGAGAGAACAGTCCCCTGTGTATTATAGAGAGCAGTCCCCTGTGTATTATAGAGAGCAGTCCCTGTGTATTATAGAGAGCAGTCCCCTGTGCATGAAAGAGAACAGTCCCCTGTGTATTATAGAGAACAGTCCCTGTGTATTATAGAGAGCAGTCCCCTGTGCATTATTGAGAACAATCCCCTGTGTATTAGAGAGAACAGTCCCCTGTGTATTACAGAGAACAGTCCTCTGTGTATTACAGAAAACAGTCCCCTGTGTATCACAGTGAACAGTCCCCTGTGTATTATAGAGAACAGTCCCTGTGTATTATAGAGAACGGTCCCTGTGTATCATAGTGAGCAGTCCCTGTGTATTATATAAAGCAGTCCCCTGTGTATTATAGAGAGCAGTCCCCTGTGTATTATAGAGAACAGTCCGCTGTGTATTATAGAGTACAGTCCCCTGTGTATTAAACAGAACAGTTCCCTGTGTAGTCAAGAAAACAGTCCCCTGTATCGTCTAGAGAACAGTCCCCTGTGTATTATCGAGAACAGTCCCTGTGTATTATAGAGAGCAGTCCCCTGTGTATTATAGAGAACAGTCCCCTGTGTATTAGAGAGAACAGTCCCCTGTCTATTAGAGAGAACAGTCCCCTGTGTATTAGATAAAACAGTCCCCTGTGTATTCGAGAAAACAGTCCCCTGTGTATTAGAGAGAACAATCCCCTGTGTATTAGGGAGAACAGTCCCCTGTGTATTATAGAGAACAGTCCCTGTGTATTATAGAGAACGGTCCCTGTGTATCATAGAGAGCAGTCCCTGTGTATTATAGAGAGCAGTCTCCTGTGTATTATAGAGAGCAGTCCCCTGTGTATTATAGAGAACAGTCCGCTGTGTATTATAGAGTACAGTCCCCTGTGTATTAAACAGAACAGTTCCCTGTGTAGTCTAGAGAACAGTCCCCTGTATCGTCTAGAGAACAGTCCCCTGTGTATTAGAGAGAACAGTCCCCTGTGTATTATAGAGAACAGTCCCTGTGTACTCTGGAGAACAGTCCCTGTGTATTACAGTCCCCTGTGTAATATTGAGAACAGTCCCTGTGTATTAAATAGAACAGTCCCTTGTGTATTATAGAGAACAATCCCTGTGTATTACAGAGAGCAGTCCACTGTGTATTATAGAAAACAGTCCCCTGTGTAGTACAGAGAACAGTCCCCTGTGTATTATAGAGAGCAGTCCCCTGTGTATTATAGAGAGCAGTCCCCTGTGTAATAGAGAGAACAGTCCCCTGTGTAATAGAGAGAGCAGTCCCCTGTGTATTATAGAGAACAGTCTCCTGTGAATTATAGAGAACAGACCCCCGTGTATTATAGAGAACAGTCCCTGTGTATTATGGAGAACAGTCCCCTGTATATTATAGAGAACAGTCCCTGTGTATTAGAGAGAACATTCCCCTGTGTTTTATGGAGAACAGTCCGCTGTGTATTATGGAGAGCAGTACCCAGTGTATTATAGAGAACAGTCCCTGTGTATTATAGAGAGCAGTCCCTGTGTATTACAGACCCCTGTGTATTAGAGTGAACACTCCCCTGTGTATTACAGAGAACAGTCCACTGTGTATTATAGAGAGCAGTCCCTGTGTATTATAGAGAACAGTCCCTGTGTATTATGGAGAACTGTCCCTGTGTATGAAAGAGAACAGTCCCTGTGTATTATAGAGAACAGTCCCTGTGTATTATAGAGAACAGTCCCTGTGTATTATAGTGAACAGTCCCTGTGTATTATGGAGAACAGTCCCTGTGTATTATAGAGGACATTCCCCTGTGTATTTTAGAGAACAGTCCGCTGTGTATTATAGAAAGCAGTCCCCAGTGTATTATAGAGAACAGTCCCTGTGTATTATAGAGAACAGTTCCTGTGTATTACAGACCCCTGTGTATTATTGGGAACAGTCCCTGTGTATTATAGAGAACAGTTCCTGTGTATTACAGACCCCTGTGTATTATTGGGAACAGTCCCTGTGTATTATAGAGAACAGTCCCTGTGTATTATAGAGAACAGTCCCTGTGTATTACAGACCCCTGTGTATTATAGAGAACAGTCCCTGTGTATTATAGAGAACAGTCCCATGTGTATTATAGAGAGCAGTCCCTGTGTATTACAGAGAGCAGTCCCCTGTGTATTACAGAGAACAGTGCCCTGTGTATTATCGAGAGCAGTCCCCTGTGTATTATACAGAAAAGTCCCTGTGTAATATAGAGAACAGACCCCTGTGTAATAGAGAACAGTGCCTATGTATTACAGTCCCCTGTGTATTAGAGAGAACAGTCACCGGTGTATTAGAGAGAACAGTCCCCTGTGTATTAGAGAGAACAGTCCCCTGTGTATTAGAGAGAACAGTCCCCTGTGTATCATAGAGAGCAGTCCCCTGTGTATTATAGAGAGCAGTCCCCTGTGTATTATAGAGAGCAGTCCCCTGTGTATTAGAGAGATCGGTCCCCTGTGTATTCGTGAGATCGGTCCCCTGTGTATTCGTGAGAACGGTCCCCTGTGTATTCGAGAGAACAGTCCCTGTGTAATATAGAGAACAGTCCCTGTGTATTATAGAGAGCAGTCCCCTGTGTATTATAGAGAGCAGTCCCTGTGTATTACAGAGAACAGTGCCCTGTGTATTACAGAGAACAGTCGACTGTGTATTAAAGAGAGCAGTCCCCTGTGTATTATGGAGAACAGTCCCTGTGTAAGCTAGAGAACAGACCCCTGTGTATTATAGAGAACAGTCCCTGTGTATTACAGTCCCCTGTGTATTATAGAGAACAGTCCCTGTGTATTATAGAGAACAGTCCCTGTGTATTACAGTCCCCTGTGTATTATAGAGAACAGTCCCCTGTGTATTACAGAGAGCAGTCCACTGTGTATTATAGAAAACAGTCCCCTGCGTATTATAGAGAACAGTCCCTGTGTATTATAGAGAGCAGTCCCCTGTGTATTATCGAGAGCAGTCCCCTGTGTATTATACAGAAAAGTCCCTGTGTAATATAGAGAACAGACCCCTGTGTATTATAGAGAAAAGTCCCCTGTGCATTATAGGGAACAGTCCCTGTGTATTACAGAGAACAGTGCCCTGTGTATTATAGAGAAAAGTCCCCTGTGCATTATAGGGAACAGTCCCCTGTGTATTACAGAGAACAGTCCCCTGTGTATTATAGAGAACAGTCCCTGTGTATTACAGTCCCCTGTGTATTATAGAGAACAGTCCCTGTGTATTATAGAGAACAGTCCCTGTGTATTACAGAGAACAGTCCCCTGTGTATTACAGAAAACAGTCCCCTGTGTATCACAGTGAACAGTCCCCTGTGTATTACAGAGAGCAGTCCCCTGTGTATTATAGAGAACAGTCCCTGTGTATTATAGAGAACGGTCCCTGTGTATCATAGAGAGCAGTCCCTGTGTATTATAGAGAGCAGTCCCCTGTGTATTATAGAGAGCAGTCCCCTGTGTATTATAGAGAACAGTCCCCTGTGTATTATAGAGAACAGTCCCCTGTGTATTAGAGAGAACAGTCCCCTGTGTATTATAGAGAACAGTCCCTGTGTACTATGGAGAACAGTCCCTGTGTATTACAGTCCCCTGTGTAATATTGAGAACAGTCCCTGTGTATTAAATAGAACAGTCCCTTGTGTATTATAGAGAACAATCCCTGTGTATTACAGAGAGCAGTCCACTGTGTATTATAGAAAACAGTCCCCTGTGTAGTACAGAGAACAGTCCCCTGTGTATTATAGAGAGCAGTCCCCTGTGTATTATAGAGAGCAGTCCCCTGTGTAATAGAGAGAACAGTCCCCTGTGTAATAGAGAGAGCAGTCCCCTGTGTATTATAGAGAACAGTCTCCTGTGAATTATAGAGAACAGACCCCCGTGTATTATAGAGAATAGTCCCTGTGTATTATGGAGAACAGTCCCCTGTATATTATAGAGAACAGTCCCTGTGTATTAGAGAGAACATTCCCCTGTGTTTTATGGAGAACAGTCCGCTGTGTATTATGGAGAGCAGTACCCAGTGTATTATAGAGAACAGTCCCTGTGTATTATAGAGAGCAGTCCCTGTGTATTACAGACCCCTGTGTATTAGAGTGAACACTCCCCTGTGTATTACAGAGAACAGTCCACAGTGTATTATAGAGAGCAGTCCCTGTGTATTATAGAGAACAGTCCCTGTGTATTATGGAGAACTGTCCCTGTGTATTATAGAGAACAGTCCCTGTGTATTATAGAGAACAGTCCCTGTGTATTATAGAGAACAGTCCCTGTGTATTATACAGAACAGTCCCTTTGTATTATGGAGAACAGTCCCTGTGTATTATAGAGAACATTCCCCTGTGTATTTTAGAGAACAGTCCGCTGTGTATTATAGAAAGCAGTCCCCAGTGTATTATAGAGAACAGTCCCTGTGTATTATAGAGAACAGTTCCTGTGTATTACAGACCCCTGTGTATTATTGGGAACAGTCCCTGTGTATTATAGAGAACAGTCCCTGTGTATTATAGAGAACAGTCCCTGTGTATTACAGACCCCTGTGTATTATAGAGAACAGTCCCTGTGTATTATAGAGAACAGTCTCATGTGTATTATAGAGAGCAGTCCCTGTGTATTACAGAGAGCAGTCCCCTGTGTATTACAGAGAACAGTGCCCTGTGTATTATCGAGAGCAGTCCCCTGTGTATTATACAGAAAAGTCCCTGTGTAATATAGAGAACAGACCCCTGTGTAATAGAGAACAGTGCCTATGTATTACAGTCCCCTGTGTATTAGAGAGAACAGTCACCGGTGTATTAGAGAGAACAGTCCCCTGTGTATTAGAGAGAACAGTCCCCTGTGTATTAGAGAGAACAATCCCCTGTGTATTAGAGAGAACAGTCCCCTGTGTATTACAGAGAACAGTCCCCTGTGTATTACAGAGAACAGTCCGCTGTGTATTATAGAGTACAGTCCCCTGTGTATTAAACAGAACAGTTCCCTGTGCAGTCTAGAGAACAGTCCCCTGTGTATTATCGAGAACAGTCCCTGTGTATTATAGAGAGCAGTCCCCTGTGTATTATAGAGAGCAGTCCCCTGTGTATTAGAGAGAACAGTCCCCTGTCTATTAGAGAGAACAGTCCCCTGTGTATTAGAGAAAACAGTCCCCTGTGTATTCGAGAAAACAGTCCCCTGTGTATTAGAGAGAACAATCCCCTGTGTATTAGGGAGAACAGTCCCCTGTGTATTATAGAGAACAGTCCCTGTGTATTATAGAGAACGGTCCCTGTGTATCATAGAGAGCAGTCCCTGTGTATTATAGAGAGCAGTCCCCTGTGTATTATAGAGAGCAGTCCCCTGTGTATTATAGAGAACAGTCCGCTGTGTATTATAGAGTACAGTCCCCTGTGTATTAAACAGAACAGTTCCCTGTGTAGTCTAGAGAACAGAACCCTGTATCGTCTAGAGAACAGTCCCCTGTGTATTATCGAGAACAGTCCCCTGTGTATTAGAGAGAACAGTCCCCTGTGTATTACAGAGAACAGTCCCTGTGTACTATGGAGAACAGTCCCTGTGTATTACAGTCCCCTGTGTAATATTGAGAACAGTCCCTGTGTATTAAATAGAACAGTCCCTTGTGTATTATAGAGAACAATCCCTGTGTATTACAGAGAGCAGTCCACTGTGTATTATAGAAAACAGTCCCCTGTGTAGTACAGAGAACAGTCCCCTGTGTATTATAGAGAGCAGTCCCCTGTGTATTATAGAGAGCAGTCCCCTGTGTAATAGAGAGAACAGTCCCCTGTGTAATAGAGAGAGCAGTCCCCTGTGTATTATAGAGAACAGTCTCCTGTGAATTATAGAGAACAGACCCCCGTGTATTATAGAGAACAGTCCCTGTGTATTATGGAGAACAGTCCCCTGTATATTATAGAGAACAGTCCCTGTGTATTCGAGAGAACATTCCCCTGTGTTTTATGGAGAACAGTTCGCTGTGTATTATGGAGAGCAGTACCCAGTGTATTATAGAGAACAGTCCCTGTGTATTATAGAGAGCAGTCCCTGTGTATTACAGACCCCTGTGTATTAGAGTGAACACTCCCCTGTGTATTACAGAGAACAGTCCACTGTGTATTATAGAGAGCAGTCCCTGTGTATTATGGAGAACTGTCCCTGTGTATTATAGAGAACAGTCCCTGTGTATTATAGAGAACAGTCCCTGTGTATTATAGAGAACAGTCCCTGTGTATTATAGAGAACAGTCCCTGTGTATTATGGAGAACAGTCCCTGTGTATTATAGAGAACATTCCCCTGTGTATTTTAGAGAACAGTCCGCTGTGTATTATAGAAAGCAGTCCCCAGTGTATTATAGAGAACAGTCCCTGTGTATTATAGAGAACAGTTCCTGTGTATTACAGACCCCTGTGTATTATAGGGAACAGTCCCTGTGTATTATAGAGAACAGTTCCTGTGTATTACAGACCCCTGTGTATTATTGGGAACAGTCCCTGTGTATTATAGAGAACAGTCCCTGTGTATTATAGAGAACAGTCCCTGTGTATTACAGACCCCTGTGTATTATAGAGAACAGTCCCTGTGTATTATAGAGAACAGTCCCATGTGTATTATAGAGAGCAGTCCCTGTGTATTACAGAGAGCAGTCCCCTGTGTATTACAGAGAACAGTGCCCTGTGTATTATCGAGAGCAGTCCCCTGTGTATTATACAGAAAAGTCCCTGTGTAATATAGAGAACAGACCCCTGTGTAATAGAGAACAGTGCCTATGTATTACAGTCCCCTGTGTATTAGAGAGAACAGTCACCGGTGTATTAGAGAGAACAGTCCACTGTGTATTAGAGAGAACAGTCCCCTGTGTATTAGAGAGAACAGTCCCCTGTGTATTAGAGAGAACAGTCCCCTGTGTATTATAGAGAGCAGTCCCCTGTGTATTATAAAGAGCAGTCCCCTGTGTATTATAGAGAGCAGTCCCCTGTGTATTAGAGAGATCGGTCCCCTGTGTATTCGTGAGATCGGTCCCCTGTGTATTCGTGAGAACGGTCCCCTGTGTATTCGAGAGAACAGTCCCTGTGTAATATAGAGAACAGTCCCTGTGTATTATAGAGAGCAGTCCCCTGTGTATTATAGAGAGCAGTCCCTGTGTATTACAGAGAACAGTGCCCTGTGTATTACAGAGAACAGTCGACTGTGTATTATAGAGAGCAGTCCCCTGTGTATTATGGAGAACAGTCCCTGTGTAAGCTAGAGAACAGACCCCTGTGTATTATAGAGAACAGTCCCTGTGTATTACAGTCCCCTGTGTATTATAGAGAACAGTCCCTGTGTATTATAGAGAACAGTCCCTGTGTATTACAGTCCCCTGTGTATTATAGAGAACAGTCCCCTGTGTATTACAGAGAACAGTCCCTGTGTATTAAATAGAACAGTCCCTTGTGTATTATAGAGAACAGTCCCTGTGTATTACAGAGAGCAGTCCACTGTGTATTATAGAAAACAGTCCCCTGCGTATTATAGAGAACAGTCCCTGTGTATTATAGAGAGCAGTCCCCTGTGTATTATCGAGAGCAGTCCCCTGTGTATTATACAGAAAAGTCCCTGTGTAATATAGAGAACAGACCCCTGTGTATTATAGAGAAAAGTCCCCTGTGCATTATAGGGAACAGTCCCCTGTGTATTACAGAGAACAGTCCCCTGTGTATTATAGAGAACAGTCCCTGTGTATTACAGTCCCCTGTGTATTATAGAGAACAGTCCCTGTGTATTATAGAGAACAGTCCCTGTGTATTACAGAGAACAGTCCCCTGTGTATTACAGAAAACAGTCCCCTGTGTATCACAGTGAACAGTCCCCTGTGTATTACAGAGAGCAGTCCCCTGTGTATTATAGAGAACAGTCCCTGTGTATTATAGAGAACGGTCCCTGTGTATCATAGAGAGCAGTCCCTGTGTATTATAGAGAGCAGTCCCCTGTGTATTATAGAGAGCAGTCCCCTGTGTATTATAGAGAACAGTCCCCTGTGTATTAAACAGAATAGTTCCCTGTGTAGTCTAGAGAACAGTCCCCTGTATCGTCTAGAGAACAGTCCCCTGTGTATTATCGAGAACAGTCCCCTGTGTATTAGAGAGAACAGTCCCCTGTGTATTATAGAGAACAGTCCCCGTGTACTATGGAGAACAGTCCCTGTGTATTACAGTCCCCTGTGTAATATTGAGAACAGTCCCTGTGTATTAAATAGAACAGTCCCTTGTGTATTATAGAGAACAATCCCTGTGTATTACAGAGAGCAGTCCACTGTGTATTATAGAAAACAGTCCCCTGTGTAGCACAGAGAACAGTCCCCTGTGTATTATAGAGAGCAGTCCCCTGTGTATTATAGAGAGCAGTCCCCTGTGTAATAGAGAGAACAGTCCCCTGTGTAATAGAGAGAGCAGTCCCCTGTGTATTATAGAGAACAGTCTCCTGTGAATTATAGAGAACAGACCCCCGTGTATTATAGAGAACAGTCCCTGTGTATTATGGAGAACAGTCCCCTGTATATTATAGAGAACAGTCCCTGTGTATTAGAGAGAACATTCCCCTGTGTTTTATGGAGAACAGTCCGCTGTGTATTATGGAGAGCAGTACCCAGTGTATTATAGAGAACAGTCCCTGTGTATTATAGAGAGCAGTCCCTGTGTATTACAGACCCCTGTGTATTAGAGTGAACACTCCCCTGTGTATTACAGAGAACAGTCCACTGTGTATTATAGAGAGCAGTCCCTGTGTATTATAGAGAACAGTCCCTGTGTATTATGGAGAACTGTCCCTGTGTATTATAGAGAACAGTCCCTGTGTATTATAGAGAACAGTCCCTGTGTATTATAGAGAACAGTCCCTGTGTATTATAGAGAACAGTCCCTGTGTATTATGGAGAACAGTCCCTGTGTATTATAGAGAACATTCCCCTGTGTATTTTAGAGAACAGTCCGCTGTGTATTATAGAAAGCAGTCCCCAGTGTATTATAGAGAACAGTCCCTGTGTATTATAGAGAACAGTTCCTGTGTATTACAGACCCCTGTGTATTATTGGGAACAGTCCCTGTGTATTATAGAGAACAGTCCCTGTGTATTATAGAGAACAGTCCCTGTGTATTACAGAACCCTGTGTATTATAGAGAACAGTCCCTGTGTATTATAGAGAACAGTCCCATGTGTATTATAGAGAGCAGTCCCTGTGTATTACAGAGAGCAGTCCCCTGTGTATTACAGAGAACAGTGCCCTGTGTATTATCGAGAGCAGTCCCCTGTGTATTATACAGAAAAGTCCCTGTGTAATATAGAGAACAGACCCCTGTGTAATAGAGAACAGTGCCTATGTATTACAGTCCCCTGTGTATTAGAGAGAACAGTCACCGGTGTATTAGAGAGAACAGTCCCCTGTGTATTAGAGAGAACAGTCCCCTGTGTATTATAGAGAGCAGTCCCCTGTGTATTATAGAGAGCAGTCCCTGTGTATTATAGAGAGCAGTCCCCTGTGCATGAAAGAGAACAGTCCCCTGTGTATTATAGAGAACAGTCCCTGCGTATTATAGAGAGAAGTCCCCTGTGTATTATAGAGAGCAGTCCCCTGTGCATTAGAGAGAACAGTCACCTGTCTATTCGAGAGAACAGTCCCCTGTGTATTAGAGAAAACAGTCCCCTGTGTATTAGAGAGAACAATCCCCTGTGTATTAGAGAGAACAGTCCCCTGTGTATTACAGAGAACAGTCCCCTGTGTATTACAGAAAACAGTCCCCTGTGTATCACAGTGAACAGTCCCCTGTGTATTACAGAGAGCAGTCCCCTGTGTATTATAGAGAACAGTCCCTGTGTATTATAGAGAACGGTCCCTGTGTATCATAGAGAGCAGTCCCTGTGTATTATAGAGAGCAGTCCCCTGTGTATTATAGAGAGCAGTCCCCTGTGTATTATAGAGAACAGTCCGCTGTCTATTCGAGAGAACAGTCCCCTGTGTATTAGAGAAAACAGTCCCCTGTGTATTAGAGAGAACAATCCCCTGTGTATTAGAGAGAACAGTCCCCTGTGTATTACAGAGAACAGTCCCCTGTGTATTACAGAAAACAGTCCCCTGTGTATCACAGTGAACAGTCCCCTGTGTATTACAGAGAGCAGTCCCCTGTGTATTATAGAGAACAGTCCCTGTGTATTATAGAGAACGGTCCCTGTGTATCATAGAGAGCAGTCCCTGTGTATTATAGAGAGCAGTCCCCTGTGTATTATAGAGAGCAGTCCCCTGTGTATTATAGAGAACAGTCCGCTGTGTATTATAGAGTACAGTCCCCTGTGTATTAAACAGAACAGTTCCCTGTGTAGTCTAGAGAACAGTCCCCTGTATCGTCTAGAGAACAGTCCCCTGTGTATTATCGAGAACAGTCCCTGTGTATTATAGAGAGCAGTCCCCTGTGTATTATAGAGAGCAGTCCCCTGTGTATTAGAGAGAACAGTCCCCTGTCTATTAGAGAGAACAGTCCCCTGTGTATTAGAGAAAACAGTCCCCTGTGTATTCGAGAAAACAGTCCCCTGTGTATTAGAGAGAACAATCCCCTGTGTATTAGGGAGAACAGTCCCCTGTGTATTATAGAGAACAGTCCCCTGTGTATTATAGAGAACGGTCCCTGTGTATCATAGAGAGCAGTCCCTGTGTATTATAGAGAGCAGTCCCCTGTGTATTATAGAGAACAGTCCGCTGTGTATTATAGAGTACAGTCCCCTGTGTATTAAACAGAACAGTTCCCTGTGTAGTCTAGAGAACAGTCCCCTGTATCGTCTAGAGAACAGTCCCCTGTGTATTATCGAGAACAGTCCCCTGTGTATTAGAGAGAACAGTCCCCTGTGTATTATAGAGAACAGTCCCTGTGTACTATGGAGAACAGTCCCTGTGTATTACAGTCCCCTGTGTAATATTGAGAACAGTCCCTGTGTATTAAATAGAACAGTCCCTTGTGTATTATAGAGAACAATCCCTGTGTATTACAGAGAGCAGTCCACTGTGTATCATAGAAAACAGTCCCCTGTGTAGTACAGAGAACAGTCCACTGTGTATTATAGAGAGCAGTCCCCTGTGTAATAGAGAGAACAGTCCCCTGTGTAATAGAGAGAGCAGTCCCCTGTGTATTATAGAGAACAGTCTCCTGTGAATTATAGAGAACAGACCCCCGTGTATTATAGAGAACAGTCCCTGTGTATTATGGAGAACAGTCCCCTGTATATTATAGAGAACAGTCCCTGTGTATTAGAGAGAACATTCCCCTGTGTTTTATGGAGAACAGTCCGCTGTGCATTATGGAGAGCAGTACCCAGTGTATTATAGAGAACAGTCCCTGTGTATTATAGAGAGCAGTCCCTGTGTATTACAGACCCCTGTGTATTAGAGTGAACACTCCCCTGTGTATTACAGAGAACAGTCCACTGTGTATTATAGAGAGCAGTCCCTGTGTATTATAGAGAACAGTCCCTGTGTATTATGGAGAACTGTCCCTGTGTATTATAGAGAACAGTCCCTGTGTATAATAGAGAACAGTCCCTGTGTATTATAGAGAACAGTCCCTGTGTATTATAGAGAACAGTCCCTGTGTATTATAGAGAACATTCCCCTGTGTATTTTAGAGAACAGTCCGCTGTGTATTATAGAAAGCAGTCCCCAGTGTATTATAGAGAACAGTCCCTGTGTATTATAGAGAACAGTTCCTGTGTATTACAGACCCCTGTGTATTATTGGGAACAGTCCCTGTGTATTATAGAGAACAGTCCCTGTGTATTATAGAGAACAGTCCCTGTGTATTACAGACCCCTGTGTATTATAGAGAACAGTCCCTGTGTATTATAGAGAACAGTCCCATGTGTATTATAGAGAGCAGTCCCTGTGTATTACAGAGAGCAGTCCCCTGTGTATTACAGAGAACAGTGCCCTATGTATTATCGACAGCAGTCCCCTGTGTATTATACAGAAAAGTCCCTGTGTAATATAGAGAACAGACCCCTGTGTAATAGAGAACAGTGCCTATGTATTACAGTCCCCTGTGTATTAGAGAGAACAGTCACCGGTGTATTAGAGAGAACAGTCCCCTGTGTATTAGAGAGAACAGTCCCCTGTGTATTATAGAGAGCAGTCCCCTGTGTATTATAGAGAGCAGTCCCTGTGTATTATAGAGAGCAGTCCCCTGTGCATGAAAGAGAACAGTCCCCTGTGTATTATAGAGAACAGTCCCTGTGTATTATAGAGAGCAGTCCCCTGTGTATTATAGAGAGCAGTCCCCTGTGTATTAGAGAGAACAGTCCCCTCTCTATTAGAGAGAACAGTCCCCTGTGTATTAGCGAAAACAGTCCCCTGTGTATTAGAGAAAACAATCCCCTGTGTATTAGAGAGAACAGTCCCCTGTGTATTAGAGAGAACAGTCCCCTGTGTATTACAGAAAACAGTCCCCTGTGTATCACAGTGAACAGTCCCCTGTGTATTACAGAGAGCAGTCCCCTGTGTATTACAGAGAGCAGTCCCTGTGTATTATAGAGAACGGTCCCTGTGTATCATAGAGAGCAGTCCCTGTGTATTATAGAGAGCAGTCCCCTGTGTATTATAGAGAGCAGTCCCCTGTGTATTATAGAGAACAGTCCGCTGTGTATTATAGAGTACAGTCCCCTGTGTATTAAACAGAACAGTTCCCTGTGTAGTCTAGAGAACAGTCCCCTGTATCGTCTAGAGAACAGTCCCCTGTGTATTATCGAGAGCAGTCCCCTGTGTATTATAGAGAGCAGTCCCCTGTGTATTAGACAGAACAGTCCCCTGTCTATTAGAGAGAACAGTCCCCTGTGTATTAGAGAAAACAGTCCCCTGTGTATTCGAGAAAACAGTCCCCTGTGTATTAGAGAGAACAATCCCCTGTGTATTAGGGAGAACAGTCCCCTGTGTATTATAGAGAACAGTCCCTTTGTATTATAGAGAACGGTCCCTGTGTATTATAGAGAGCAGTCCCCTGTGTATTATAGAGAACAGTCCGCTGTGTATTATAGAGAACAGTCCGCTGTGTATTATAGAGAACAGTCCGCTGTGTATTATAGAGTACAGTCCCCTGTGTATTAAACAGAACAGTTCCCTGTGTAGTCTAGAGAACAGTCCCCTGTATCGTCTAGAGAACAGTCCCCTGTGTATTATCGAGAACAGTCCCCTGTGTATTAGAGAGAACAGTCCCCTGTGTATTATAGAGAACAGTCCCTGTGTACTATGGAGAACAGTCCCTGTGTATTAAATAGAACAGTCCCTTGTGTATTATAGAGAACAATCCCTGTGTATTACAGAGAGCAGTCCACTGTGTATTATAGAAAACAGTCCCCTGTGTAGTACAGAGAACAGTCCCCTGTGTATTATAGAGAACAGTCTCCTGTGAATTATAGAGAACAGACCCCCGTGTATTATAGAGAACAGTCCCTGTGTATTATGGAGAACAGTCCCCTGTAGATTATAGAGAACAGTCCCTGTGTATTAGAGAGAACATTCCCCTGTGTTTTATGGAGAACAGTCCGCTGTGTATTATGGAGAGCAGTACCCAGTGTATTATAGAGAACAGTCCCTGTGTATTATAGAGAGCAGTCCCTGTGTATTACAGACCCCTGTGTATTAGAGTGAACACTCCCCTGTGTATTACAGAGAACAGTCCACTGTGTATTATAGAGAGCAGTCCCTGTGTATTATAGAGAACAGTCTCTGTGTATTATAGAGAACAGTCCCTGTGTATTATAGAGAACAGTCCCTGTGTATTATAGAGAACAGTCCCTGTGTATTATGGAGAACAGTCCCTGTGTATTATAGAGAACATTCCCCTGTGTATTTTAGTGAACAGTCCGCTGTGTATTATAGAAAGCAGTCCCCAGTGTATTATAGAGAACAGTCCCTGTGTATTATAGAGAAAAGTTCCTGTGTATTACAGACCCCTGTGTATTATTGGGAACAGTCCCTGTGTATTATAGAGAACAGTCCCTGTGTATTATAGAGAACAGTCCCTGTGTATTACAGACCCCTGTGTATTATAGAGAACAGTCCCTGTGTATTATAGAGAACAGTCACATGTGTATTATAGAGAGCAGTCCCTGTGTATTACAGAGAGCAGTCCCCTGTGTATTACAGAGAACAGTGCCCTGTGTATTATCGAGAGCAGTCCCCTGTGTATTATACAGAAAAGTCCCTGTGTAATATACAGAACAGACCCCTGTGTAATAGAGAACAGTGCCTATGTATTACAGTCCCCTGTGTATTAGAGAGAACAGTCACCGGTGTATTAGAGAGAACAGTCCCCTGTGTATTAGAGAGAACAGTCCCCTGTGTATTATAGAGAGCAGTCCCCTGTGTATTATAGAGAGCAGTCCCCTGTGTATTATAGAGAGCAGTCCCCTGTGTATTAGAGAGATCGGTCCCCTGTGTATTCGTGAGAACGGTCCCCTGTGTATTCGAGAGAACAGTCCCTGTGTAATATAGAGAACAGTCCCTGTGTATTATAGAGAGCAGTCCCCTGTGTATTATAGAGAGCAGTCCCTGTGTATTACAGAGAACAGTGCCCTGTGTATTACAGAGAACAGTCGACTGTGTATTATAGAGAGCAGTCCCCTGTGTATTATGGAGAACAGTCCCTGTGTAAGATAGAGAACAGACCACTGTGTATTATAGAGAACAGTCCCTGTGTATTACAGTCCCCTGTGTATTATAGAGAACAGTCCCTGTGTATTATAGAGAACAGTCCCTGTGTATTACAGTCCCCTGTGTATTATAGAGAACAGTCCCCTGTGTATTACAGAGAACAATCCCTGTGTATTAAATCGAACAGTCCCTTGTGTATTATAGAGAAAGGTCCCTGTGTATTACAGAGAGCAGTCCACTGTGTATTATAGAAAACAGTCCCCTGCGTATTATAGAGAACAGTCCCTGTGTATTATAGAGAGCAGTCCCCTGTGTATTATCGAGAGCAGTCCCCTGTGTATTATGCAGAAAAGTCCCTGTGTAATATAGAGAACAGACCCCTGTGTATTATAGAGAACAGTGCCTATGTATTACAGAGAGCAGTCCCCTGTGTATTGCAGAGAACAGTGCCCTGTGTATTACAGAGAACAGTCTACTGTGTATTATAGAGAACAGTCCCCTGTGTATTATAGAGAACAGTCCCCTGTGTATTATAGAGAACAGTCCCCTGTGTATGATAGAGAACAGACCCCTGTGTATTATAGAGAAAAGTCCCCTGTGCATTATAGGGAACAGTCCCCTGTGTATTACAGAGAACAGTCCCCTGTGTATTATAGAGAACATTTCCTGTGTATCATAGAGAACAGTCCCTGTGTATTTTTGAGAACAGTCCCTGTGAATTATCGAGAACAGTCCCTGTGAATTATAGAGAACAGTCCCCAGTGTATTAAAGAGAGCAGTCCCCTGTGTATTATAGAGAGAACAGTCCCCTGTGTATTATAGAGAGCAGTCCCCTGCGTATTATAGAGAACAGTCCCCTGTGTATTATAGAGAACTGTCCCCTGTGTATTATAGAGAACAGTCTCCTGCGTATTATAGAAAACAGTCCCCTGTGTATTATAGAGAACAGTCCGCTGTGTATTATAGAGTACAGTCCCCTGTGTATTAAGCAGAACAGTTCCCTGTGTAGTCTGGAGAACAGTCCCCTGTATCGTCTAGAGAACAGTCCCCTGTGTATTGTCGAGAACAGTCCCTGTGTATTATAGAGAGCAGTCCCCTGTGTATTATAGAGAGCAGTCCCCTGTGTATTAGAGAGAACAGTCCCCTGTGTATTAGAGAGAACAGTCCCCTGTCTATTAGAGAGAACAGTCCCCTGTGTATTAGAGAAAACAGTCCCCTGTGTATTAGAGAAAACAGTCCCCTGTGTATTAGAGAGAACAATCCCCTGTGTATTAGGGAGAACAGTCCCCTGTGTATTACAGAGAACAGTCCCCTGTGTATTACAGAAAACAGTCCCCTGTGTATCACAGTGAACAGTCCCCTGTGTATTACAGTGAACAGTCCCCTGTGTATTATAGAGAACAGTCCCTGTGTATTATAGAGAACGGTCCCTGTGTATCATAGAGAGCAGTCCCTGTGTATTATAGAGAGCAGTCCCCTGTGTATTATAGAGAGCAGTCCCCTGTGTATTATAGAGAACAGTCCGCTGTGTATTATAGAGTACAGTCCCCTGTGTATTAAACAGAACAGTTCCCTGTGTAGTCTAGAGAACAGTCCCCTGTATCGTCTAGAGAACAGTCCCCTGTGTATTATCGAGAACAGTCCCTTGTGTATTCGAGAGAACAGTCCCCTGTGTATTATAGAGAACAGTCCCTGTGTACTATGGAGAACAGTCCCTGTGTATTACAGTCCCCTGTGTAATATTGAGAACAGTCCCTGTGTATTAAATAGAACAGTCCCTTGTGTATTATAGAGAACAATCCCTGTGTATTACAGAGAGCAGTCCACTGTGTATTATAGAAAACAGTCCCCTGTGTAGTACAGAGAACAGTCCCCTGTGTAATAGAGAGAGCAGTCCCCTGTGTATTATAGAGAACAGTCTCCTGTGAATTATAGAGAACAGACCCCCGTGTATTATAGAGAACAGTCCCTGTGTATTATGGAGAACAGTCCCCTGTATATTATAGAGAACAGTCCCTGTGTATTAGAGAGAACATTCCCCTGTGTTTTATGGAGAACAGTCCGCTGTGTATTATGGAGAGCAGTACCCAGTGTATTATAGAGAACAGTCCCTGTGTATTATAGAGAGCAGTCCCTGTGTATTACAGACCCCTGTGTATTAGAGTGAACACTCCCCTGTGTATTACAGAGAACAGTCCACTGTGTATTATAGAGAGCAGTCCCTGTGTATTATAGAGAACAGTCCCTGTGTATTATGGAGAACTGTCCCTGTGTATTATAGAGAACAGTCCCTGTGTATTATAGAGAACAGTCCCTGTGTATTATAGAGAACAGTCCCTGTGTATTATAAGAGAACAGTCCCTGTGTATTATGGAGAACAGTCCCTGTGTATTATAGAGAACATTCCCCTGTGTATTTTAGAGAACAGTCCGCTGTGTATTATAGAAAGCAGTCCCCAGTGTATTATAGAGAACAGTCCCTGTGTATTATAGAGAACAGTTCCTGTGTATTACAGACCCCTGTGTATTATAGGGAACAGTCCCTGTGTATTATAGAGAACAGTTCCTGTGTATTACAGACCCCTGTGTATTATTGGGAACAGTCCCTGTGTATTATAGAGAACAGTCCCTGTGTATTATAGAGAACAGTCCCTGTGTATAACAGACCCCTGTGTATTATAGAGAACAGTCCCTGTGTATTATAGAGAACAGTCCCATGTGTATTATAGAGAGCAGTCCCTGTGTATTACAGAGAGCAGTCCCCTGTGTATTACAGAGAACAGTGCCCTGTGTATTATCGAGAGCAGTCCCCTGTGTATTATACAGAAAAGTCCCTGTGTAATATAGAGAACAGACCCCTGTGTAATAGAGAACAGTGCCTATGTATTACAGTCCCCTGTGTATTAGAGAGAACAGTCACCGGTGTATTAGAGAGAACAGTCCACTGTGTATTAGAGAGAACAGTCCCCTGTGTATTAGAGAGAACAGTCCCCTGTGTATTAGAGAGAACAGTCCCCTGTGTATTAGAGAGAACAGTCCCCTGTGTATTATAGAGAGCAGTCCCCTGTGTATTATAGAGAGCAGTCCCCTGTGTATTATAGAGAGCAGTCCCCTGTGTATTAGAGAGATCGGTCCCCTGTGTATTCGTGAGATCGGTCCCCTGTGTATTCGTGAGAACGGTCCCCTGTGTATTCGAGAGAACAGTCCCTGTGTAATATAGAGAACAGTCCCTGTGTATTATAGAGAGCAGTCCCCTGTGTATTATAGAGAGCAGTCCCTGTGTATTACAGAGAACAGTGCCCTGTGTATTACAGAGAACAGTCCCTGTGTATTAAATAGAACTGTCCCTTGTGTATTATAGAGAACAGTCCCTGTGTATTACAGAGAGCAGTCCACTGTGTATTATAGAAAACAGTCCCCTGCGTATTATAGAGAACAGTCCCTGTGTATTATAGAGAGCAGTCCCCTGTGTATTATCGAGAGCAGTCCCCTGTGTATTATACAGAAAAGTCCCTGTGTAATATAGAGAACAGACCCCTGTGTATTACAGAGAACAGTCCCCTGTGTATTATAGAGAACAGTCCCTGTGTATTACAGTCCCCTGTGTATTATAGAGAACAGTCCCTGTGTATTATAGAGAACAGTCCCTGTGTATTACAGTCCCCTGTGTATTATAGAGAACAGTCCCCTGTGTATTGCAGAGAACAGTCCCTGTGTATTAAATAGAACAGTCCCTTGTGTATTATAGAGAACAGTCCCTGTGTATTACAGAGAGCAGTCCACTGTGTATTATAGAAAACAGTCCCCTGCGTATTATAGAGAACAGTCCCTGTGTATTATAGAGAGCAGTCCCCTGTGTATTATCGAGAGCAGTCCCCTGTGTATTATACAGAAAAGTCCCTGTGTAATATAGAGAACAGACCCCTGTGTAATAGAGAACAGTGCCTATGTATTACAGAGAGCAGTCCCCTGTGTATTGCAGAGAACAGTGCCCTGTGTATTACAGAGAACAGTCTACTGTGTATTATAGAGAACAGTCCCCTGTGTATTATAGAGAACAGTCCCCTGTGTATTATAGAGAACAGTCCCCTGTGTATTATAGAGAACAGACCCCTGTGTATTATAGAGAAAAGTCCTCTGTGCATTATAGGGAACAGTCCCCTGTGTATTACAGAGAACAGTCCCCTGTGTATTATAGAGAACATTTCCTGTGTATTATAGAGAACAGTCCCTGTGTATTATAGAGAACAGTCCCTGTGAATTATCGAGAACAGTCCCTGTGAATTATAGAGAACAGTCCCCAGTGTATTAAAGAGAGCAGTCCCCTGTGTATTATAGAGAGAACAGTCCCCTGTGTATTATAGAGAGCAGTCCACTGTGTATTATATAGAACAGTCCCCTGTGTATTATAGAGAACAGTCCCCTGCGTATTATAGAGAAAAGTCTCCTTCGTATTATAGAGAACAGTCCCCTGTGTATTATAGAGAACAGTCTCCTTCGTATTATAGAGAACAGTCCCCTGTGTATTATAGAGAACAGTCTCCTGCGTATTATAGAAAACAGTCCCCTGTGTATTATAGAGAACAGTCCCCTGTGTATTATAGAGAACAGTCTCCTGCGTATTAGAGAGAACAGTCCACTGTGTATTAGAGAGATCGCTCCCCTGTGTATTCGAGAGAACGGTCCCCTGTGTATTCGAGAGAACAGTCCCTGTGTAATATAGAGAACAGTCCCTGTCTATTATAGAGAGCTGTCCCCTGTGTATTATAGAGAGCAGTCCCCTGTGTATGATAGAAAGCAGTCCCCTGTGTATTATAGAGAGCAGTCCCCTGTGTATTATAGAGAGCAGTCCCTGTGTATTAGAGAGAACAGTCCCCTGTGTATTACAGTGAGCAGTCCCCTGTGTATTACAGAGAACAGTGCCCTGTGTATTACAGAGAACAGTCGACTGTGTATTATAGAGAGCAGTCCCCTGTGTATTATAGAGAACAGTCCCTGTGTAAGATAGAGAACAGACCCCTGTGTATTATAGAGAACAGTCCCTGTGTATTAGTCCCCTGTGTATTATAGAGAACAGTCCCTGTGTATTATAGAGAACAGTCCCTGTGTATTACAGTCCCCTGTGTATTATAGAGAACAGTCCCCTGTGTATTACAGAGAACAGTCCCTGTGTATTAAATAGAACAGTCCCTTGTGTATTATAGAGAACAGTCCCTGTGTATTACAGAGAGCAGTCCCCTGTGTATTATCGAGAGCAGTCCCCTGTGTATTATACAGAAAAGTCCCTGTGTAATATAGAGAACAGACCCCTGTGCAATAGAGAACAGTGCCTATGTATTACAGAGAGCAGTCCCCTGTGTATTACAGAGAACAGTGCCCTGTGTATTACAGAGAACAGTCTACTGTGTATTATAGAGAACAGTCCCCTGTGTATTATAGAGAACAGTCCCCTGTGTATTATAGAGAACAGTCCACTGTGTATTATAGAGAACAGACCCCTGTGTATTATAGAGAAAAGTCCCCTGTGTATTATAGAGAACAATCCCCTGTGTATTACAGAGAACAGTCCCCTGTGTATTATAGAGAACATTTCCTGTGTATTATAGAGAACAGTCCCTGTGTATTATAGAGAACAGTCCCTGTGAATTATCGAGAACAGTCCCTGTGAATTATAGAGAACAGTCCCCAGTGTATTAAAGAGAGCAGTCCCCTGTGTATTATCGAGAGAACAGTCCCCTGTGTATGAGAGAGAACAGTCCCCTGTGTATTGTAGAGAACAGTCCCCTGTGTATTATAGAGAGCAGTCCCCTGTGTATTATAGAGAACAGTCCCCTGTGTATTATAGAGAACAGTCCCCTGCGTATTATAGAGAAAAGTCTCCTGCGTATTATAGAGAACAGTCCCTTGTGTATTATAAAGAACAGTCTCCTTCGTATTATAGAGAGCAGTCCCCTGTGTATTATAGAGAACAGTCCCCTGTGTATTATAGAGAGCAGTCCCCTGTGTATTATAGAGAACAGTCTCCTGCGTATTATAGAGAGCAGTCCCCTGTGTATTATAGAGAACTATCCCCTGTGTATTATAGAGAACAGTCCCTGTGTATTACAGTGAACAGTCTCCTGTGTATTATAGAGAACTGTCCCCTGTGTATTATAGAGAACAGTCCCTATGTATTGCAGTGAACAGTCCCTGTGTATTATAGAGAACGGTCCCCTGTGTATTACAGTGCCCTCTGTGTTCCCTGTGTATTGTCGAGAACAGTCCCCTGTTTATTATAGTGAACAGTCCCCTGTGTCTTGCAGAGAACAGTCCACTGTGTATTACAGTGCCCTCTGTGTACCCTGTGTATTATAGAGAACAGTCCCCTGTGTATTATAGAGAACAGTCCCCTGTGTATTATAGAGAACAGTCCCGTGTGTATTATAGAGAACAGAGTCCTGTGTATTACAGAGAACAGTCCCCTGTGTATTATAGAGAACAGTCCCTGTGTATTATAGAGAACAGTCCCCTGTGTATTATAGAGAACAGTCCCTGTGTCTTGCAGAGAACAGTCCCTGTGTATTATAGAGAGCAGTCCCCTGTATTATAGAGAGCAGTCCCCTGTGTATTAGAGAGAACAGTCCCCTGTCTATTAGAGAGAACAGTCCCCTGTGTACTAGAGAAAACAGTCCCCTGTGTATTAGAGAGAACAATCCCCTGTGTATTAGGGAGAACAGTCCCCTGTGTATTATAGAGAGCAGTCCCCTGTGTATTATAGAGAACAGTCCCCTGTGTATTATAGAGAGCAGTCCCCTGTGTATTATAGAGAGACAGTCCCTGTGTATTATAGAGCAGTCCCCTGTGTATTATGGCGAACAGTCCCCTGTGTATTATAGAGAGCAGTCCCCAGTGTATTATAGAGAACAGTCCCCTGTGTATTATAGAGAACTGTCCCTGTGTATTATGGAGAGCAGTCCCCTGTGTATTATGGAGAGCAGTCCCCTGTGTATTATAGAGAACAGTCCTCTGTGTATTATAGAGAACAGTCCCCTGTGTATTATAGACAACAGTCCCTGTGTATTACAGAGAGCAGTCCCTGTGTATTACAGAGAGCAGTCCCTGTATATTACAGAGAACAGTCCCCTGTGTATTATAGAGAACAGTCCCCTGTGTATTAAAGAGAACAGTCCCTGTGTATTGCAGAGAGCAGTCCCTGTGTATTACAGAGAACAGTCCCTGTGTATTACATACAGCAGTACCTGTGTATTACAGAGAGCAGTCCCCTGTGCATTATAGAGAACAGTCCTCTGTGTATTAGAGAGAACAGTCCCCTGTGTATTAAAGAGAACAGTCCCTGTGTATTGCAGAGAGCAGTCCCTGTATATTACAGAGAACAGTCCCCTGTGTATTATAGAGAACAGTCCCCTGTGTATTAAAGAGAACAGTCCCTGTGTATTGCAGAGAGCAGTCCCTGTGTATTACAGAGAACAGTCCCTGTGTATTACAGACAGCAGTACCTGTGTATTACAGAGAGCAGTCCCCTGTGCATTATAGAGAACAGTCCCCTCTGTATTATAGAGAACAGTCCCCTGTGTATTATAGAGCACAGATCCCTGTGTATTATAGAGAACATTCCCCTGTGTATTTTAGAGAACAGTCCGCTGTGTATTATAGAAAGCAGTCCCCAGTGTATTATAGAGAACAGTCCCTGTGTATTATAGAGAACAGTTCCTGTGTATTACAGACCCCTGTGTATTATAGAGAACAGTCCCTGTGTATTATAGAGAACAGTCCCTGTGTATTACAGACCCCTGTGTATTATAGAGAACAGTCCCTGTGTATTATAGAGAACAGTCCCATGTGTATTATAGAGAGCAGTCCCTGTGTATTACAGAGAGCAGTCCCCTGTGTATTACAGAGAACAGTGCCCTGTGTATTATCGAGAGCAGTCCCCTGTGTATTATACAGAAAAGTCCCTGTGTAATATAGAGAACAGACCCCTGTGTAATAGAGAACAGTGCCTATGTATTACAGTCCCCTGTGTATTAGAGAGAACAGTCACCGATGTATTAGAGAGAGCAGTCCACTGTGTATTATAGAAAACAGTCCCCTGCGTATTATAGAGAACAGTCCCTGTGTATTATAGAGAACAGTCCCCTGTGTATTATAGTGAACAGTCCCCTGTGTCTTGCAGAGAACAGTCCACTGTGTATTACAGTGCCCTCTGTGTACCCTGTGTATTATAGAGAACAGTCCCCTGTGTATTATAGAGAACAGTCCCCTGTGTATTATAGAGAACAGTCCCCTGTGTATTATAGAGAACAGAGTCCTGTGTTTTACAGAGAACAGTCCCCTGTGTATTAGAAAGAACAGTCCCCTGTGTATTAGAAAGAACAGTCCCCTGTGTATTACAGAGAGCAGTCCCCTGTGTATTATAGAAAACAGTCCCCTGTATTATAGAGAGCAGTCCCCTGTGTATAAGAGAGAACAATCCCCTGTCTATTAGAGAGAACAGTCCCCTGTGTACTAGAGAAAACAGTCCCCTGTGTATTAGAGAGAACAATCCCCTGTGTATTATAGAGAGCAGTCCCCTGTGTATTATAGAGAGACAGACCCTGTGTATTATAGAGCAGTCCCCTGTGTATTATAGCGAACAGTCCCCTGTGTATTATAGAGAACAGTCCCTGTGTATTATAGAGAACAGTCCCTGTGTATTATCGAGAGCAGTCCCCTGTGTATTAAAGAGAATAGTCCCCTGTGTATTATAGAGAGCAGTCCCCTGTGTATTATAGAGAGCAGTCCGCTGTATATTATAGAGAACAGTCCCCTGTGCATTATGGAGAACAGTCCCTGTGTATTATAGAGAGCAGTCCCTGTGTATTATAGAGAGCAGTCCCCTGTATTATAGAGAGCAGTCCCCTGTGTATTAGAGAGAACAGTCCCCTGTCTATTAGAGAGAACAGTCCCCTGTGTACTAGAGAAAACAGTCCCCTGTGTATTAGAGAGAACAATCCCCTGTGTATTATAGCGAACAGTCCCCTGTGTATTATAGAGAGCAGTCCCCAGTGTATTATAGAGAACAGTCCCCTGTGTATTATAGAGAACTGTCCCTGTGTATTATGGAGAGCAGTCCCCTGTGTATTATGGAGAGCAGTCCCCTGTGTATTATAGAGAACAGTCCTCTGTGTATTATAGAGAACAGTCCCCTGTGTATTATAGACAACAGTCCCTGTGTATTACAGAGAGCAGTCCCTGTGTATTACAGAGAGCAGTCCCTGTATATTACAGAGAACAGTCCCCTGTGTATTATAGAGAACAGTCCCCTGTGTATTAAAGAGAACAGTCCCTGTGTATTGCAGAGAGCAGTCCCTGTGTATTACAGACAGCAGTACCTGTGTATTACAGAGAGCAGTCCCCTGTGCATTATAGAGAACAGTCCTCTGTGTATTAGAGAGAACAGTCCCCTGTGTATTATAGAGAACATTCCCCTGTGTATTGTAGAGAACAGTCCCCTCTGTATTATAGAGAACAGTCCCCTGTGTATTATAGAGAACAGTCCCTGTGTATGAAAGAGAACAGTTCCTGTGTATTACAGACCCCTGTGTATTATAGGGAACAGTCCCTGTGTATTATAGAGAACAGTTCCTGTGTATTACAGACCCCTGTGTATTATAGAGAACAGTCCCTGTGTATTATAGAGAACAGTCCCTGTGTATTATAGAGAACAGTCCCTGTGTATTACAGACCCCTGTGTATTATAGAGAACAGTCCCTGTGTATTATAGAGAACAGTCCCATGTGTATTATAGAGAGCAGACCCTGTGTATTACAGAGAACAGTCCCCTGTGTATTATAGAGAACAGAGTCCTGTGTATTACAGAGAACAGTTCCCTGTGTATTAGAAAGAACAGTCCCCTGTGTATTAGAAAGAACAGTCCCCTGTGTATTACAGAGAGCAGTCCCCTGTGTATTATAGAAAACAGTCCCCTGTATTATAGAGAGCAGTCCCCTGTGTATAAGAGAGAACAATCCCCTGTCTATTAGAGAGAACAGTCCCCTGTGTACTAGAGAAAACAGTCCCCTGTGTATTAGAGAGAACAATCCCCTGTGTATTATAGAGAGCAGTCCCCTGTGTATTATAGAGAGACAGACCCTGTGTATTATAGAGCAGTCCCCTGTGTATTATAGCGAACAGTCCCCTGTGTATCATAGAGAGCAGTCCCTGTGTATTATAGAGAACAGTCCCCTTTGTATTATAGAGAACAGTCCCTGTGTATTATAGAGAACAGTCCCTGTGTATTATCGAGAGCAGTCCCCTGTGTATTAAAGAGAATAGTCCCCTGTGTATTATAGAGAGCAGTCCCCTGTGTATTATAGAGAGCAGTCCGCTGTATATTATAGAGAACAGTCCCCTGTGCATTATGGAGAACAGTCCCTGTGTATTATAGAGAGCAGTCCCTGTGTATTATAGAGAGCAGTCCCCTGTATTATAGAGAGCAGTCCCCTGTGTATTAGAGAGAACAGTCCCCTGTCTATTAGAGAGAACAGTCCCCTGTGTACTAGAGAAAACAGTCCCCTGTGTATTAGAGAGAACAATCCCCTGTGTATTATAGCGAACAGTCCCCTGTGTATTATAGAGAGCAGTCCCCAGTGTATTATAGAGAACAGTCCCCTGTGTATTATAGAGAACTGTCCCTGTGTATTATGGAGAGCAGTCCCCTGTGTATTATGGAGAGCAGTCCCCTGTGTATTATAGAGAACAGTCCTCTGTGTATTATAGAGAACAGTCCCCTGTGTATTATAGACAACAGTCCCTGTGTATTACAGAGAGCAGTCCCTGTGTATTACAGAGAGCAGTCCCTGTATATTACAGAGAACAGTCCCCTGTGTATTATAGAGAACAGTCCCCTGTGTATTAAAGAGAACAGTCCCTGTGTATTGCAGAGAGCAGTCCCTGTGTATTACAGAGAACAGTCTCTGTGTATTACAGACAGCAGTACCTGTGTATTACAGAGAGCAGTCCCCTGTGCATTATAGAGAACATTCCCCTGTGTATTGTAGAGAACAGTCCCCTCTGTATTATAGAGAACAGTCCCCTGTGTATTATAGAGAACAGTCCCTGTGTATGAAAGAGAACAGTTCCTGTGTATTACAGACCCCTGTGTATTATAGGGAACAGTCCCTGTGTATTATAGAGAACAGTTCCTGTGTATTACAGACCCCTGTGTATTATAGAGAACAGTCCCTGTGTATTATAGAGAACAGTCCCTGTGTATTATAGAGAACAGTCCCTGTGTATTACAGACCCCTGTGTATTATAGAGAACAGTCCCTGTGTATTATAGAGAACAGTCCCATGTGTATTATAGAGAGCAGACCCTGTGTATTACAGAGAACAGTGCCCTGTGTATTATCGAGAGCAGTCCCCTGTGTATTATACAGAAAAGTCCCTGTGTAATATAGAGAACAGACACCTGTGTAATAGAGAACAGTGCCTATGTATTACAGTCCCCTGTGTATTAGAGAGAACAGTCACCGATGTATTAGAGAGAGCAGTCCACTGTGTATTATAGAAAACAGTCCCCTGCGTATTATAGAGAACAGTCCCTGTGTATTATAGAGAGCAGTCCCCTGTGTATTATCGAGAGCAGTCCCCTGTGTATTATACAGAAAAGTCCCTGTGTAATATAGAGAACAGACCCCTGTGTAATAGAGAACAGTGCCTATGTATTACAGAGAGCAGTCCCCTGTGTATTATAGAGAACAGTCCCCTGTGTATTATAGAGAACAGTCCCCTTGGTATTATAGAGAACAGTCCCCTGTGTATTATAGAGAACAGACCCCTGTGTATTATAGAGAACAGTCCCCTGTGTATTATAGAGAACAGTCCCCTGTGTATTACAGAGAACAGTCCCCTGTGTATTATAGAGAACATTTCCTGTGTATTATAGAGAACAGTCCCTGTGTATTATAGAGAACAGTCCCTGTGAATTATCGAGAACAGTCCCTGTGAATTATAGAGAACAGTCCCCAGTGTATTGTAGAGAGCAGTCCCCTGTGTATTATAGAGAGAACAGTCCTCTGTGTATTAGAGAGAACAGTCCCCTGTGTATTGTAGAGAACAGACCCCTGTGTATTATAGAGAGCAGTCCCCTGTGTATTACAGAGAACAGTGCCCTGTGTATTATCGAGAGCAGTCCCCTGTGTATTATACAGAAAAGTCCCTTTGTAATATAGAGAACAGACCCCTGTGTAATAGAGAACAGTGCCTATGTATTACAGTCCCCTGTGTATTAGAGAGAACAGTCACCGGTGAATTAGAGAGAGCAGTCCCCTGTGTATTAGAGAGAACAGTCCCCTGTGTATTAGAGAGAGCAGTCCCCTGTGTATTATAGAGAGCAGTCCCCTGTGTATTAGAGAGATCGGTCCCCTGTGTATTAGAGAGATCGGTCCCCTGTGTATTATAGAGAACGGTCCCCTGTGTATTCGAGAGAACAGTCCCTGTGTAATATAGAGAACAGTCCCTGTCTATTACAGAGAGCTGCCCCCTGTGTATTATAGAGAGCAGTCCCCTGTGTATGATAGAGAGCAGTCCCCTGTGTATTATAGAGAGCAGTCCCCTGTGTATTATAGAGAGCAGTCCCTGTGTATTAGAGAGAACAGTCCCCTGTGTATTACAGTGAGCAGTTCCCTGTGTATTACAGAGAACAGTGCCCTGTATATTACAGAGAACAGTCGACTGTGTATTATAGAGAGCAGTCCCCTGAGTATTATAGAGAACAGTCCCTGTGAATTATCGAGAACAGTCCCTGTGAATTATAGAGAACAGTCCCCAGTGTATTATAGAGAGCAGTCCCCTGTGTATTATAGAGAGAACAGTCCCCTGTGTATTATAGAGAACAGTCCCCTGTGTATTGTAGAGAACAGTCCCCTGTGTATTATAGAGAGCAGTCCACTGTGTATTATAGAGAACAGTCCCCTGTGTATTATAGAGAGCAGTCCTCTGTGGATTATATAGAACAGTCCCCTGTGTATTATAGAGAACAGTCCCCTGCGTATTATAGAGAACAGTCTCCTGCGTATTATAGAGAACAGTCCCCTGTGTATTATAGAGAACAGTCTCCTTCGTATCATAGAGAGCAGTCCCCTGTGTATTATAGAGAGACAGTCCCTGTGTATTATAGAGCAGTCCCCTGTGTATTATAGCGAACAGTCCCCTGTGTATTACAGAGAACAGTCCCTGTGTATTAAATAGAACAGTCCCTTGTGTATTATAGAGAACAGTCCCTGTGTATTACAGAGAACAGTCTACTGTGTATTATAGAGAACAGTCCCCTGTGTATTATAGAGAACAGTCCCCTGTGTATTATAGAGAGCAGTCCCCTGTGTATTAGAGAGAACAGTCCCCTGTCTATTAGAGAGAACAGTCCCCTGTGTACTAGAGAAAACAGTCCCCTGTGTATTAGAGAGAACAATCCCCTGTGTATTATAGCGAACAGTCCCCTGTGTATTATAGAGAGCAGTCCCCAGTGTATTATAGAGAACAGTCCCCTGTGTATTATAGAGAACTGTCCCTGTGTATTATGGAGAGCAGTCCCCTGTGTATTATGGAGAGCAGTCCCCTGTGTATTATAGAGAACAGTCCTCTGTGTATTATAGAGAACAGTCCCCTGTGTATTATAGACAACAGTCCCTGTGTATTACAGAGAGCAGTCCCTGTGTATTACAGAGAGCAGTCCCTGTATATTACAGAGAACAGTCCCCTGTGTATTATAGAGAACAGTCCCCTGTGTATTAAAGAGAACAGTCCCTGTGTATTGCAGAGAGCAGTCCCTGTGTATTACAGAGAACAGTCTCTGTGTATTACAGACAGCAGTACCTGTGTATTACAGAGAGCAGTCCCCTGTGCATTATAGAGAACAGTCCTCTGTGTATTAGAGAGAACAGTCCCCTGTGTATTATAGAGAACATTCCCCTGTGTATTGTAGAGAACAGTCCCCTCTGTATTATAGAGAACAGTCCCCTGTGTATTATAGAGAACAGTCCCTGTGTATGAAAGAGAACAGTTCCTGTGTATTACAGACCCCTGTGTATTATAGGGAACAGTCCCTGTGTATTATAGAGAACAGTTCCTGTGTATTACAGACCCCTGTGTATTATAGAGAACAGTCCCTGTGTATTATAGAGAACAGTCCCTGTGTATTATAGAGAACAGTCCCTGTGTATTACAGACCCCTGTGTATTATAGAGAACAGTCCCTGTGTATTATAGAGAACAGTCCCATGTGTATTATAGAGAGCAGACCCTGTGTATTACAGAGAACAGTCCCCTGTGTATTATAGAGAACAGAGTCCTGTGTATTACAGAGAACAGTTCCCTGTGTATTAGAAAGAACAGTCCCCTGTGTATTAGAAAGAACAGTCCCCTGTGTATTACAGAGAGCAGTCCCCTGTGTATTATAGAAAACAGTCCCCTGTATTATAGAGAGCAGTCCCCTGTGTATAAGAGAGAACAATCCCCTGTCTATTAGAGAGAACAGTCCCCTGTGTACTAGAGAAAACAGTCCCCTGTGTATTAGAGAGAACAATCCCCTGTGTATTATAGAGAGCAGTCCCCTGTGTATTATAGAGAGACAGACCCTGTGTATTATAGAGCAGTCCCCTGTGTATTATAGCGAACAGTCCCCTGTGTATCATAGAGAGCAGTCCCTGTGTATTATAGAGAACAGTCCCCTTTGTATTATAGAGAACAGTCCCTGTGTATTATAGAGAACAGTCCCTGTGTATTATCGAGAGCAGTCCCCTGTGTATTAAAGAGAATAGTCCCCTGTGTATTATAGAGAGCAGTCCCCTGTGTATTATAGAGAGCAGTCCGCTGTATATTATAGAGAACAGTCCCCTGTGCATTATGGAGAACAGTCCCTGTGTATTATAGAGAGCAGTCCCTGTGTATTATAGAGAGCAGTCCCCTGTATTATAGAGAGCAGTCCCCTGTGTATTAGAGAGAACAGTCCCCTGTCTATTAGAGAGAACAGTCCCCTGTGTACTAGAGAAAACAGTCCCCTGTGTATTAGAGAGAACAATCCCCTGTGTATTATAGCGAACAGTCCCCTGTGTATTATAGAGAGCAGTCCCCAGTGTATTATAGAGAACAGTCCCCTGTGTATTATAGAGAACTGTCCCTGTGTATTATGGAGAGCAGTCCCCTGTGTATTATGGAGAGCAGTCCCCTGTGTATTATAGAGAACAGTCCTCTGTGTATTATAGAGAACAGTCCCCTGTGTATTATAGACAACAGTCCCTGTGTATTACAGAGAGCAGTCCCTGTGTATTACAGAGAGCAGTCCCTGTATATTACAGAGAACAGTCCCCTGTGTATTATAGAGAACAGTCCCCTGTGTATTAAAGAGAACAGTCCCTGTGTATTGCAGAGAGCAGTCCCTGTGTATTACAGAGAACAGTCTCTGTGTATTACAGACAGCAGTACCTGTGTATTACAGAGAGCAGTCCCCTGTGCATTATAGAGAACATTCCCCTGTGTATTGTAGAGAACAGTCCCCTCTGTATTATAGAGAACAGTCCCCTGTGTATTATAGAGAACAGTCCCTGTGTATGAAAGAGAACAGTTCCTGTGTATTACAGACCCCTGTGTATTATAGGGAACAGTCCCTGTGTATTATAGAGAACAGTTCCTGTGTATTACAGACCCCTGTGTATTATAGAGAACAGTCCCTGTGTATTATAGAGAACAGTCCCTGTGTATTATAGAGAACAGTCCCTGTGTATTACAGACCCCTGTGTATTATAGAGAACAGTCCCTGTGTATTATAGAGAACAGTCCCATGTGTATTATAGAGAGCAGACCCTGTGTATTACAGAGAACAGTGCCCTGTGTATTATCGAGAGCAGTCCCCTGTGTATTATACAGAAAAGTCCCTGTGTAATATAGAGAACAGACACCTGTGTAATAGAGAACAGTGCCTATGTATTACAGTCCCCTGTGTATTAGAGAGAACAGTCACCGATGTATTAGAGAGAGCAGTCCACTGTGTATTATAGAAAACAGTCCCCTGCGTATTATAGAGAACAGTCCCTGTGTATTATAGAGAGCAGTCCCCTGTGTATTATCGAGAGCAGTCCCCTGTGTATTATACAGAAAAGTCCCTGTGTAATATAGAGAACAGACCCCTGTGTAATAGAGAACAGTGCCTATGTATTACAGAGAGCAGTCCCCTGTGTATTATAGAGAACAGTCCCCTGTGTATTATAGAGAACAGTCCCCTTGGTATTATAGAGAACAGTCCCCTGTGTATTATAGAGAACAGACCCCTGTGTATTATAGAGAACAGTCCCCTGTGTATTATAGAGAACAGTCCCCTGTGTATTACAGAGAACAGTCCCCTGTGTATTATAGAGAACATTTCCTGTGTATTATAGAGAACAGTCCCTGTGTATTATAGAGAACAGTCCCTGTGAATTATCGAGAACAGTCCCTGTGAATTATAGAGAACAGTCCCCAGTGTATTGTAGAGAGCAGTCCCCTGTGTATTATAGAGAGAACAGTCCTCTGTGTATTAGAGAGAACAGTCCCCTGTGTATTGTAGAGAACAGACCCCTGTGTATTATAGAGAGCAGTCCCCTGTGTATTACAGAGAACAGTGCCCTGTGTATTATCGAGAGCAGTCCCCTGTGTATTATACAGAAAAGTCCCTTTGTAATATAGAGAACAGACCCCTGTGTAATAGAGAACAGTGCCTATGTATTACAGTCCCCTGTGTATTAGAGAGAACAGTCACCGGTGAATTAGAGAGAGCAGTCCCCTGTGTATTAGAGAGAACAGTCCCCTGTGTATTAGAGAGAGCAGTCCCCTGTGTATTATAGAGAGCAGTCCCCTGTGTATTAGAGAGATCGGTCCCCTGTGTATTAGAGAGATCGGTCCCCTGTGTATTATAGAGAACGGTCCCCTGTGTATTCGAGAGAACAGTCCCTGTGTAATATAGAGAACAGTCCCTGTCTATTACAGAGAGCTGCCCCCTGTGTATTATAGAGAGCAGTCCCCTGTGTATGATAGAGAGCAGTCCCCTGTGTATTATAGAGAGCAGTCCCCTGTGTATTATAGAGAGCAGTCCCTGTGTATTAGAGAGAACAGTCCCCTGTGTATTACAGTGAGCAGTTCCCTGTGTATTACAGAGAACAGTGCCCTGTATATTACAGAGAACAGTCGACTGTGTATTATAGAGAGCAGTCCCCTGAGTATTATAGAGAACAGTCCCTGTGAATTATCGAGAACAGTCCCTGTGAATTATAGAGAACAGTCCCCAGTGTATTATAGAGAGCAGTCCCCTGTGTATTATAGAGAGAACAGTCCCCTGTGTATTATAGAGAACAGTCCCCTGTGTATTGTAGAGAACAGTCCCCTGTGTATTATAGAGAGCAGTCCACTGTGTATTATAGAGAACAGTCCCCTGTGTATTATAGAGAGCAGTCCTCTGTGGATTATATAGAACAGTCCCCTGTGTATTATAGAGAACAGTCCCCTGCGTATTATAGAGAACAGTCTCCTGCGTATTATAGAGAACAGTCCCCTGTGTATTATAGAGAACAGTCTCCTTCGTATCATAGAGAGCAGTCCCCTGTGTATTATAGAGAGACAGTCCCTGTGTATTATAGAGCAGTCCCCTGTGTATTATAGCGAACAGTCCCCTGTGTATTACAGAGAACAGTCCCTGTGTATTAAATAGAACAGTCCCTTGTGTATTATAGAGAACAGTCCCTGTGTATTACAGAGAACAGTCTACTGTGTATTATAGAGAACAGTCCCCTGTGTATTATAGAGAACAGTCCCCTGTGTATTATAGAGAACAGACCCCTGTGTATTATAGAGAACAGACCCCTGTGTATTATAGAGAACAGTCCCCTGTGTATTACAGAGAACAGTCCCCTGTGTATTATAGAGAACATTTCCTGTGTATTATAGAGAACAGTCCCTGTGTATTACAGAGAGCAGTCCACTGTGTATTATAGAAAACAGTCCCCTGCGTATTATAGAGAACAGTCCCTGTGTATTATAGAGAGCAGTCCCCTGTGTATTATCGAGAGCAGTCCCCTGTGTATTATACGGAAAAATCCCTGTGTAATATAGAGAACAGACCCCTGTGCAATAGAGAACAGTGCCTATGTATTACAGAGAGCAGACCCCTGTGTATTACAGAGAACAGTGCCCTGTGTATTACAGAGAACAGTCTACTGTGTATTATAGAGAACAGTCCCCTGTGTATTATAGACAACAGTCCCCTGTGTATTATAGAGAACAGTCCTCTGTGTATTATAGAGAACAGACCCCTGTGTATTATAGAGAACAGTCCCCTGTGTATTATAGAGAACAGACCCCTGTGTATTATAGAGAACAGACCCCTGTGTATTATAGAGAACAGTCCCCTGTGTATTACAGAGAACAGTCCCCTGTGTATTATAGAGAACATTTCCTGTGTATTATAGAGAACAGTCCCTGTGTATTATAGAGAACAGTCCCTGTGAATTATAGAGAACAGTCCCCAGTGTATTATAGAGAGCAGTCCCCTGTGTATTATAGAGAGAACAGTCCCCTGTGTATTATAGAGAACAGTCCCCTGTGTATTGTAGAGAACAGTCCCCTGTGTATTATAGAGAGCAGTCCACTGTGTATTATAGAGAACAGTCCCCTGTGTATTATAGAGAGCAGTCCTCTGTGGATTATATAGAACAGTCCCCTGTGTATTATAGAGAACAGTCCCCTGCGTATTATAGAGAACAGTCTCCTGCGTATTATAGAGAACAGTCCCCTGTGTATTATAGAGAACAGTCTCCTTCGTATCATAGAGAGCAGTCCCCTGTGTATTATAGAGAGACAGTCCCTGTGTATTATAGAGCAGTCCCCTGTGTATTATAGCGAACAGTCCCCTGTGTATTACAGAGAACAGTCCCTGTGTATTAAATAGAACAGTCCCTTGTGTATTATAGAGAACAGTCCCTGTGTATTACAGAGAACAGTCTACTGTGTATTATAGAGAACAGTCCCCTGTGTATTATAGAGAACAGTCCCCTGTGTATTATAGAGAACAGACCCCTGTGTATTATAGAGAACAGACCCCTGTGTATTATAGAGAACAGTCCCCTGTGTATTACAGAGAACAGTCCCCTGTGTATTATAGAGAACATTTCCTGTGTATTATAGAGAACAGTCCCTGTGTATTACAGAGAGCAGTCCACTGTGTATTATAGAAAACAGTCCCCTGCGTATTATAGAGAACAGTCCCTGTGTATTATAGAGAGCAGTCCCCTGTGTATTATCGAGAGCAGTCCCCTGTGTATTATACGGAAAAATCCCTGTGTAATATAGAGAACAGACCCCTGTGCAATAGAGAACAGTGCCTATGTATTACAGAGAGCAGACCCCTGTGTATTACAGAGAACAGTGCCCTGTGTATTACAGAGAACAGTCTACTGTGTATTATAGAGAACAGTCCCCTGTGTATTATAGACAACAGTCCCCTGTGTATTATAGAGAACAGTCCTCTGTGTATTATAGAGAACAGACCCCTGTGTATTATAGAGAACAGACCCCTGTGTATTATAGAGAACAGTCCCCTGTGTATTACAGAGAACAGTCCCCTGTGTATTATAGAGAACATTTCCTGTGTATTATAGAGAACAGTCCCTGTGTATTATAGAGAACAGTCCCTGTGAATTATAGAGAGAACAGTCCCCTGTGTATTATAGAGAACAGTCCCCTGCGTATTATAGAGAACAGGCTCCTGCGTATTATAGAGAACAGTCCCCTGTGTATTATGGAGAACAGTGTCCTTCGTATCATAGAGAGCAGTCCCCTGTGTATTATAGAGAACAGTCCCCTGTGTATTATAGAGAACAGTCTCCTGCGTATTATAGAAAACAGTCCCCTGTGTATTATAGAGAACAGTCCCCTGTGTATTATAGAGAACAGTCTCCTGCGTATTATAGAGAGCAGTCCCCTGTGTATTATAGAGAACAGTCTCCTGTGTATTACAGAGAGCAGTCCCCTGTGTATTATAGAGAACAGTCTCCTGTGTATTACAGAGAGCAGTCCCCTGTGTATTATAGAGAACAGTCCCCTGTGTATTATAGAGAACAGTCTCCTGCGTATTATAGAGAACAGTCCCCTGTGTATTATAGAGAACAGTCCCTGTGTATTACAGAGAGCAGTCCCTGTGTATTACAGATAGCAGTCCCTGTATATTACAGAGAACAGTCCCCTGTGTATTATAGAGAACAGTCCCCTGTGTATTATAGAGAACAGTCCCTGTGTATTGCAGAGAGCAGTCCCTGTGTATTACAGAGAACAGTCCCTGTGTATTACAGACAGCAGTACCTGTGTATTACAGAGAGCAGTCCCTGTGTATTACAGAGAGCAGTCCCCTGTGTATTATAGAGAACAGTCCTCTGTGTATTAGAGAGAACAGTCCCCTGTGTATTATAGAGAACAGTCCCCTGCGTATTATAGAGAACAGTCCCCTGCGTATTATAGAGAACAGTCTCCTTCGTATCATAGAGAGCAGTCCCCTGTGTATTATAGAGAGACAGTCCCTGTGTATTATAGAGCAGTCCCCTGTGTATTATAGCGAACAGTCCCCTGTGTATTACAGAGAACAGTCCCTGTGTATTAAATAGAACAGTCCCTTGTGTATTATAGAGAACAGTCCCTGTGTATTACAGAGAGCAGTCCACTGTGTATTATAGAAAACAGTCCCCTGCGTATTATAGAGAATAGTCCCTGTGTATTATAGAGAGCAGTCCCCTGTGTATTATCGAGAGCAGTCCCCTGTGTATTATACAGAAAAATCCCTGTGTAATATAGAGAACAGACCCCTGTGCAATAGAGAACAGTGCCTATGTATTACAGAGAGCAGTCCCCTGTGTATTACAGAGAACAGTGCCCTGTGTATTACAGAGAACAGTCTACTGTGTATTATAGAGAACAGTCCCCTGTGTATTATAGAGAACAGTCCCCTGTGTATTATAGAGAACAGACCCCTGTGTATTATAGAGAACAGACCCCTGTGTATTATAGAGAACAGTCCCCTGTGTATTACAGAGAACAGTCCCCTGTGTATTATAGAGAACATTTCCTGTGTATTATAGAGAACAGTCCCTGTGTATTACAGAGAGCAGTCCACTGTGTATTATAGAAAACAGTCCCCTGCGTATTATAGAGAACAGTCCCTGTGTATTATAGAGAGCAGTCCCCTGTGTATTATCGAGAGCAGTCCCCTGTGTATTATACAGAAAAATCCCTGTGTAATATAGAGAACAGACCCCTGTGCAATAGAGAACAGTGCCTATGTATTACAGAGAGCAGACCCCTGTGTATTACAGAGAACAGTGACCTGTGCATTACAGAGAACAGTCTACTGTGTATTATAGAGAACAGTCCCCTGTGTATTATAGAGAACAGTCCCCTGTGTATTATAGAGAACAGTCCCCTGTGTATTATAGAGAACAGACCCCTGTGTATTATAGAGAACAGACCCCTGTGTATTATAGAGAACAGTCCCCTGTGTATTACAGAGAACAGTCCCCTGTGTATTATAGAGAACATTTCCTGTGTATTATAGAGAACAGTCCCTGTGTATTATAGAGAACAGTCCCTGTGAATTATCGAGAACAGTCCCTGTGAATTATAGAGAACAGTCCCCAGTGTATTATAGAGAGCAGTCCACTGTGTATTATAGAGAGAACAGTCCCCTGTGTATTATAGAGAACAGTCCCCTGCGTATTATAGAGAACAGTCTCCTGCGTATTATAGAGAACAGTCCCCTGTGTATTATGGAGAACAGTGTCCTTCGTATCATAGAGAGCAGTCCCCTGTGTATTATAGAGAACAGTCCCCTGTGTATTATAGAGAACAGTCTCCTGCGTATTATAGAAAACAGTCCCCTGTGTATTATAGAGAACAGTCCCCTGTGTATTATAGAGAACAGTCTCCAGCGTATTATAGAGAGCAGTCCCCTGTGTATTATAGAGAACAGTCTCCTGTGTATTACAGAGAGCAGTCCCCTGTGTATTATAGAGAACAGTCTCCTGTGTATAACAGAGAGCAGTCCCCTGTGTATTATAGAGAACAGTCCCCTGTGTATTATAGAGAACAGTCTCCTGCGTATTATAGAGAACAGTCCCCTGTGTATTATAGAGAACAGTCCCTGTGTATTACAGAGAGCAGTCCCTGTGTATTACAGAGAGCAGTCCCTGTGTATTACAGAGAGCAGTCCCCTGTGTATTATAGAGAACAGTCCCCTGTGTATTATAGAGAACAGTCCCTGTGTATTGCAGAGAGCAGTCCCTGTGTATTACAGAGAACAGTCCCTGTGTATTACAGACAGCAGTACCTGTGTATTACAGAGAGCAGTCCCTGTGTATTACAGAGAGCAGTCCCCTGTGTATTAGAGAGAACAGTCCCCTGTGTATTAGAGAGAACAGTCCACTGTGTATTTTAGAGAGCAGTCCCCTGCGTATTTTATAAAGCAGTCCCCTGTGTATTTTAGAGAGCAGTCCCCTGTGTATTATAGAGAGCAGTCCCCTGTGTATTACAGAGAACAGTCTCTGTGTATTATAGAGAACAGTCCCCTGTGTATTATAGAGAGCAGTCCCCTGTGTATTATAGAGAGCAGTCCACTGTGTATTATAGAGAGCAGTCCCCTCTGTATTATAGAGAACAGTCCCCTGTGTATTATAGAGCACAGATCCCTTTGTATTATAGCGCACAGTCCCTGTGTATTATGGAGAACAGTCCCCTGTGTATAATCGAGAAAAGTCCCTGTGTATTATAGAGAACAGTCTCCTGTGTATTATAGAGAACTGTCCCCTGTGTATTATAGAGAACAGTCCCTGTGTATTACAGTGAACAGTCCCTGTCATTTTTGGAGAACGGTCCCCTGTGTATTACAGTGCCCTCTGTGTTCCCTGTGTATTATCGAGAACAGTCCCCTGTGTATTATAGTGAACAGTCCCTGTGTCTTGCAGAGAACAGTCTCTGTGTATTATAGAGAACGGTCCCCTGTGTATTACAGTGCCCTCTGTGTACCCTGTGTATTATAGAGAACAGTCCCCTGTGTATTATAGAGAACAGACCCCTGTGTATTATAGAGAACAGTCCCCTGTGTATTATAGAGAACAGTCCCCTGTGTATTCCAGAGAACAGTCACCTGTGTATTATAGAGAACAGTCCCTGTGTATTATAAAGAACAGTCCCCTGTGTATTACAGAGAACAGGCTACTGTGTATTTTCGAGAACAGACCCCTGTGTATTTTTGAGAACAGTCCCTGTGTATTATGGAGAACAGTCCCTGTGTATTATAGAGAACAGTCCCCTGTGTATTATAGAGAACAGTCCCTGTGTATTATAGAGAACAGTCCCTGTGTATTATCGAGAGCAGTCCCCTGTGTATTAAAGAGAATAGTCCGCTGTGTATTATAGAGAACAGTCCCCTGTGCATTATGGAGAACAGTCCCTGTGTATTATAGAGAGCAGTCCCTGTGTATTATAGAGAGCAGTCCCTGTGTAGTATAGAGAACAGTCCCCTCTGCATGAAAGAGAACAGTCCCCTGTGTATTATAGAGAACAGTCCCTGTGTAGTATAGAGAACAGTCCCCTCTGCATGAAAGAGAACAGTCCCCTGTGTATTAGAGAGAACAGTCCCCTGTGTATTATAGAGAGCAGTCCCCTGTGTATTATAGAGAACAGTCCCCTGTGTATTATAGAGAGCAGTCCCCTGTGTATTATAGAGAGCAGTCCCCTGTGTATTATAGAGAGACAGTCCCTGTGTATTATAGAGCAGTCCCCTGTGTATTATAGCGAACAGTCCCCTGTGTATTATAGAGAACTGTCCCTGTGTATTATGGAGAGCAGTCCCCTGTGTATCATGGAGAGCAGTCCCCTGTGTATTACAGAGAACAGTCCCCTGTGTATTATAGAGAACAGTCCCCTGTGTATTAAAGAGAACAGTCCCTGTGTATTGCAGAGAGCAGTCCCTGTGTATTACAGAGAACAGTCCCTGTGTATTACAGACAGCAGTACCTGTGTATTACAGAGAGCAGTCCCCTGTGCATTATAGAGAACAGTCCTCTGTGTATTAGAGAGAACAGTCCCCTGTGTATTAGAGAGAACAGTCCCCTGTGTATTTTAGAGAGCAGTCCCCTGTGTATTATAGAGAGCAGTCCCCTGTGTATTATAGAGAGCAGTCCCCAGTGTATTATAGAGAACAGTCCCCTGTGTATTATAGAGAACTGTCCCTGTGTATTATAGAGAGCAGTCCCCTGTGTATTAGAGAGAACAGTCCCCTGTGTATTAGAGAGAACAGTCCCCTGTGTATTTTAGAGAGCAGTCCCCTGTGTATTATAGAGAGCAGTCCCCTGTGTATTATAGAGAGCAGTCCCCAGTGTATTATAGAGAACAGTCCCCTGTGTATTATAGAGAACTGTCCCTGTGTATTATGGAGAGCAGTCCCCTGTGTATCATGGAGAGCAGTCCCCTGTGTATTACAGAGAACAGTCCCCTGTGTATTATAGAGAACAGTCCCCTGTGTATTAAAGAGAACAGTCCCTGTGTATTGCAGAGAGCAGTCCCTGTGTATTACAGAGAACAGTCCCTGTGTATTACAGACAGCAGTACCTGTGTATTACAGAGAGCAGTCCCCTGTGCATTATAGAGAACAGTCCTCTGTGTATTAGAGAGAACAGTCCCCTGTGTATTAGAGAGAACAGTCCCCTGTGTATTTTAGAGAGCAGTCCCCTGTGTATTTTAGAGAGCAGTCCCCTGTGTATTATAGAGAGCAGTCCCCTGTGTATTATAGAGAGCAGTCCCTGTGTATTATAGAGAGCAGTCCCCTGTGTATTATAGAGAACATTCCCCTGTGTATTGTAGAGAACAGTCCCCTCTGTATTATAGAGAACAGTCCCCTGTGTATTGTAGAGCACAGATCCCTGTGTATTATAGAGAACATTCCCCTGTGTATTTTAGAGAACAGTCCGCTGTGTATTATAGAAAGCAGTCCCCAGTGTATTATAGAGAACAGTCCCTGTGTATTATAGAGAACAGTTCCTGTGTATTACAGACCCCTGTGTATTATAGGGAACAGTCCCTGTGTAATATAGAGAACAGTTCCTGTGCATTACAGACCCCTGTCTATTATTGGGAACAGTCTCTGTGTATTATAGAGAACAGTCCCTGTGTATTATAGAGAACAGTCCCTGTGTATTATCGAGAACAGTCCCTGTGTATTACAGACCCCTGTGTATTACAGAGAACAGTCCCTGTGTATTATAGAGAACAGTCCCTGTGTATTACAGACCCCTGTGTATTACAGAGAACAGTCCCTGTGTATTATAGAGAACAGTCCCATGTGTATTATAGAGAGCAGTCCCTGTGTATTACAGAGAGCAGTCCCCTGTGTATTACAGAGAACAGTGCCCTGTGTATTGTCGAGAGCAGTCCCCTGTGTATTAGAGAGATCGGTCCCCTGTGTATTAGAGAGATCGGTCCCCTGTGTATTATAGAGAACGGTCCCCTGTGTATTCGAGAGAACAGTCCCTGTGTAATATAGAGAACAGTCCCTGTCTATTACAGAGAGCTGTCCCCTGTGTATTATAGAGAGCAGTCCCCTGTGTATGATAGAGAGCAGTCCCCTGTGTATTATAGAGAGCAGTCCCCTGTGTATTATAGAGAGCAGTCCCTGTGTATTGGAGAGAACAGTCCCCTGTGTATTACAGTGAGCAGTTCCCTGTGTATTACAGAGAACAGTGCCCTGTGTATTACAGAGAACAGTCGACTGTGTATTATAGAGAGCAGTCCCCTGTGTATTATAGAGAACAGTCCCTGTGTAAGATAGAGAACAGACCCCTGTGTATTATAGAGAACAGTCCCTGTGTATTACAGTCCCCTGTGTATTGTAGAGAACAGTCCCTGTGTATTATAGAGAACAGTCCCTGTGTATTACAGTCCCCTGTGTATTATAGAAAACAGTCCCCTGTGTATTATAGAGAACAGTCCTCTGTGTATTAGAGAGAACAGTCCCCTGTGTATTAGAGAGAACAGTCCCCTGTGTATTTTAGAGAGCAGTCGCCTGTGTATTTTATAAAACAGTCCCCTGTGTATTTTAGAGAGCAGTCCCCTGTGTATTATAGAGAGCAGTCCCCTGTGTATTACAGAGAACAGTCTCTGTGTATTATAGAGAACAGTCCCCTGTGTATTATAGAGAGCAGTCCCCTGTGTATTATAGAGAGCAGTCCACTGTGTATTATAGAGAACAGTCCCCTCTGTATTATAGAGAACAGTCCCCTGTGTATTATAGAGCACAGATCCCTTTGTATTATAGCGCACAGTCCCTGTGTATTATGGAGAACAGTCCCCTGTGTATAATCGAGAAAAGTCCCTGTGTATTATAGAGAACAGTCTCCTGTGTATTATAGAGAACTGTCCCCTGTGTATTATAGAGAACAGTCCCTGTGTATTACAGTGAACAGTCCCTGTGTATTATAGAGAACGGTCCCCTGTGTATTACAGTGCCCTCTGTGTTCCCTGTGTATTATCGAGAACAGTCCCCTGTGTATTATAGTGAACAGTCCCTGTGTCTTGCAGAGAACAGTCTCTGTGTATTATAGAGAACGGTCCCCTGTGTATTACAGTGCCCTCTGTGTACCCTGTGTATTATAGAGAGCAGTCCCCTGTGTATGAGAGAAAACAGTCCCCTGTGTATTTGAGAGAACAGTCCCCTGTGTATTATAGGGAACAGTCCCTGTGTATTATAGAGAACAGTCCCCTGTGTATTATAGTGAGCAGTCCCTGTGTCTTGCAGAGAACAGTCCCTGTGTATTATAGAGAACGGTCCCCTGTGTATTACAGTGCCCGCTGTGTACACTGTGTATTATAGAGAACAGTCCCCTGTGTATTAGAGAAAATAGTCCCCTGTGTATTAGAAAGAACAGTCCCCTGTGTATTAGGGAGAACAGTCCCCTGTGTATTACAGAGAACAGACCCCTGTGTATCACAGTGAACAGTCCCCTGTGTATTACAGAGAGCAGTCCCCTGTGTATTATAGAGAACAGTCCCTGTGTTTTATAGAGAACGGTCCCTGTGTATCATAGAGAGCAGTCCCTGTGTATTATAGAGAACAGTCCCTGTGTATTATCGAGAGCAGTCCCCTGTGTATTATAGAGAACAGTCCCCTGTGTATTATAGAGAGCAGTCCCCTGTGTATAACAGAGAGCAGTCCGCTGTGTATTATAGAGAGCAGTCCCCTGTGCATGAAAGAGAACAGTCCCCTGTGTATTTTCGAGAACAGTCCCTGTGTATTATAGAGAGCAGTCCCCTGTGTATTATAGAGAGCAGTCCCCTGTGTATTAGAGAGAACAATCCCCTGTGTATTAGGGAGAACAGTCCCCTGTGTATTACAGAGAACAGTCCCCTGTGTATTCAGAGAACAGTCCCCTGTGTATCACAGTGAACAGTCCCCTGTGTATTACAGAGAGCAGTCCCCTGTGTATTATAAAGAACAGTCCCTGTGTATTATAGAGAACAGTCCCTGTGTATCATAGAGAGCAGTCCCTGTGTATTATAGAGAGCAGTCCCCTGTGTATTATAGAGAGCAGTCCCCTGTGTATTATAGAGAACAGTCCGCTGTGTATTATAGAGTACAGTCCCCTGTGTATTATACAGAACAGTCCCCTGTATCGTCTAGAGAACAGTCCCCTGTGTATTATTGAGAACAGTCCCCTGTGTATTAGAGAGAACAGTCACCTGTGTATTATAGAGAACAGTCCCTGTGTACTATGGAAAACAGTCCCTGTGTATTACAGTCCCCTGTGTAATATTGAGAACAGTCCCTGTGTATTAAATAGAACAGTCCCTTGTGTATTATGGAGAACAATCCCTGTGTATTACAGAGAGCAGTCCACTGTGTATTATAGAAAACAGTCCCCTGTGTAGTACAGAGAACAGTCCCCTGTGTATCACAGTGAACAGTCCCCATGTGTATTAGAGAGAGCAGTCCCCTGTGTATTATAGAGAACAGTCCCTGTGTATTATAGAGAACGGTCCCTGTGTATCATAGAGAGCAGTCCCTGTGTATTATAGAGAACAGTCCCTGTGTATTATCGAGAGCAGTCCCCTGTGTATTATAGAGAACAGTCCCCTGTGTATTATAGAGAGCAGTCCCTGTGTATTATAGAGAGCAGTCCGCTGTGTATTATAGAGAGCAGTCCCCTGTGTATTAGAGAGAACAGTCCCCTGTCTATTAGAGAGAACAGTCCCCTGTGTATTAGAGAAAACAGTCCCCTGTGTATTGGAGAAAACAGTCCCCTGTGTATTAGAGAGAACAATCCCCTGTGTATTAGGGAGAACAGTCCCCTGTGTATTACAGAGAGCAGTCCCCTGTGTATTATAGAGAACAGTCCGCTGTGTATTATAGAGTACACTCCCCTGTGTATTATACAGAACAGTCCCCTGTATCGTCTAGAGAACAGTCCCCTGTGTATTAGAGGGAACAGTCCCCTGTGTATTATAGAGAACAGTCCCTGTGTCCTATGGAGAACAGTCCCTGTGTATTACAGTCCCCTGTGTAATATTGAGAACAGTCCCTGTGTATTAAATAGAACAGTCCCTTGTGTATTATGGAGAACAATCCCTGTGTATTACAGAGAGCAGTCCACTGTGTATTATAGAAAACAGTCCCCTGTGTAGTACAGAGAACAGTCCCCTGTGTATTATAGAGAGCAGTCCCCTGTGTATTATAGAGAGCAGTCCCCTGTGTTGTCGAGAGAACAGTCCCCTGTGCAATAGAGAGAGCAGTCCCCTGTGTATTATAGAGAACAGTCTCCAGTGAATTATAGAGAACAGACCCCCGTGTATTATAGAGAACAGTCCCCTGTGTATTATAGAGAGCAGTCCCCTGTGTATTATAGAGAGACAGTCCCTGTGTATTATAGAGCAGTCCCCTGTGTATTATAGCGAACAGTCCCCTGTGTATCATGGAGAGCAGTCCCTGTGTATTATAGAGAGCAGTCCCTGTGTATTATAGAGAACAGTCCCCTTTGTATTATAGAGAACAGTCCCTGTGTATTATAGAGAACAGTCCCTGTGTATTATCGAGAGCAGTCCCCTGTGTATTAAAGAGAATAGTCCCCTGTGTATTATAGAGAGCAGTCCGCTGTGTATTATAGAGAACAGTCCCCTGTGTATTATGGAGAACAGTCTCCTGTGTATTATGGAGAACAGTCCCTGTGTATTAGAGAGAGCAGTCCCTGTGTATTATAGAGAGCAGTCCCCTGTGTATTATAGAGAGCAGTCCCCTGTGTATTATAGAGAGACAGTCCCTGTGTATTATAGAGCAGTCCCCTGTGTATTATAGGGAACAGTCCCCTGTGTATTAGAGAGAACAATCCCCTGTGTATTATAGAGAGACAGTCCCTGTGTATTATAGAGCAGTCCCCTGTGTATTATAGCGAACAGTCCCCTGTGTATTATAGAGAGACAGTCCCTGTGTATTATAGAGCAGTCCCCTGTGTATTATAGCGAACAGTCCCCTGTGTATTATAGAGAACAGTCCCTGTGTATTATAGAGAGCAGTCCCCAGTGTATTATAGAGAACAGTCCCTGTGTATTATGGAGAGCAGTCCCCTGTGTATTGTGGAGAGCAGTCCCCTGTGTATTATAGAGAACAGTCCCCTGTGTATTATAGAGAACAGTCCCCTGTGTATTATAGAGAACAGTCCCCTGTGTATTATAGAGAACAGTCCCCTGTGTATTATAGAGAACAGTCCCTGTGTATTACAGAGAGCAGTCCCTGTGTATTACAGAGAGCAGTCCCTGTATATTACAGAGAACAGTCCCCTGTGTATTATAGAGAACAGTCCCCTGTGTATTAAAGAGAACAGTCCCTGTGTATTGCAGAGAGCAGTCCCTGTGTATTACAGAGAACAGTCCCTGTGTATTACAGACAGCAGTACCTGTGTATTACAGAGAGCAGTCCCCTGTGCATTATAGAGAACAGTCCTCTGTGTATTAGAGAGAACAGTCCCCTGTGTATTCGAGAGAACAGTCCCCTGTGTATTTTAGAGAGCAGTCCCCTGTGTATTTTAGAGAGCAGTCCCCTGTGTATTATAGAGAGCAGTCCGCTGTGTATTATAGAGAGCAGTCCCTGTGTATTATAGAGAGCAGTCCCCTGTGTATTATAGAGAACATTCCCCTGTGTATTGTAGAGAACAGTCCCCTCTGTATTATAGAGAACAGTCCCCTCTGTATTGTAGAGCACAGATCCCTGTGTATTATAGAGAACATTCCCCTGTGTATTTTAGAGAACAGTCCGCTGTGTATTATAGAAAGCAGTCCCCAGTGTATTATAGAGAACAGTCCCTGTGTATTATAGAGAACAGTTCCTGTGTATTACAGACCCCTGTGTATTATAGGGAACAGTACCTGTGTATTATAGAGAACAGTTCCTGTGTATTACAGACCCCTGTGTATTATTGGGAACAGTCTCTGTGTATTATAGAGAACAGTCCCTGTGTATTATAGAGAACAGTCCCTGTGTATTATAGAGAACAGTCCCTGTGTATTACAGACCCCTGTGTATTATAGAGAACAGTCCCTGTGTATTATAGAGAACAGTCCCATGTGTATTATAGAGAGCAGTCCCTGTGTATTACAGAGAGCAGTCCCCTGTGTATTACAGAGAACAGTGCCCTGTGTATTATCGAGAGCAGTCCCCTGTGTATTATACAGAAAAGTCCCTGTGTAACATAGAGAACAGACCCCTGTGTAATAGAGAACAGTGCCTATGTATTACAGTCCCCTGTGTATTAGAGAGAACAGTCACCGGTGTATGAGAGAGAGCAGTCCCCTGTGTATTAGAGAGAACAGTCCCCTGTGTATTAGAGAGAACAGTCCCCTGTGTATTAGAGAGATCGGTCCCCTGTGTATTATAGAGAACGTCCCCTGTGTATTCGAGAGAACAGTCCCTGTGTAATATAGAGAACAGTCCCTGTCTATTACAGAGAGCTGTCCCCTGTGTATTATAGAGAGCAGTCCCCTGTGTATGATAGAGAGCAGTCCCCTGTGTATTATAGAGAGCAGTCCCCTGTGTATTATAGAGAGCAGTCCCTGTGTATTAGAGAGAACAGTCCCCTGTGTATTACAGTGAGCAGTTCCCTGTGTATTACAGAGAACAGTGCCCTGTGTATTACAGAGAACAGTCGACTGTGTATTATAGAGAGCAGTCCCCTGTGTATTATAGAGAACAGTCCCTGTGTAAGATAGAGAACAGACCCCTGTGTATTATAGAGAACAGTCCCTGTGTATTGCAGTCCCCTGTGTATTGTAGAGAACAGTCCCTGTGTATTATAGAGAACAGTCCCTGTGTATTACAGTCCCCTGTGTATTATAGAGAACAGTCCCCTGTGTATTACAGAGAACAGTCCCTGTGTATTAAATAGAACAGTCCCTTGTGTATTATAGAGAACAGTCCCTGTGTATTACAGAGAGCAGTCCACTGTGTATTATAGAAAACAGTCCCCTGTGTATTATAGAGAACAGTCCCTGTGTACTATAGAGAGCAGTCCCCTGTGTATTATCGAGAGCAGTCCCCTGTGTATTATGCAGAAAAGTCCCTGTGTAATATAGAGAACAGACCCCTGTATAATAGAGAACAGTGCCTATGTATAACAGAGAGCAGTCCCCTGTGTATTACAGAGAACAGTGCCCTGTGTATTACAGAGAACAGTCTACTGTGTATTATAGAGAACAGTCCCCTGTGTATTATAGAGAACAGTCCCCTGTGTATTATAGAGAACAGTCCCCTGTGTATTATAGAGAACAGACCCCTGTGTATTATAGAGAACAGTCCCCTGTGTATTATAGAGAACAGTCCCCTGTGTATTACAGAGAACAGTCCCCTGTGTATTATAGAGAACATTTCCTGTGTATTATAGAGAACAGTCCCTGTGTATTATAGAGAACAGTCCCTGTGAATTATCGAGAACAGTCCCTGTGAATTATAGAGAACAGTCCCCAGTGTATTATAGAGAGCAGTCCCCTGTGTATTATAGAGAGAACAGTCCCCTGTGTATTAGAGAGAACAGTCCCCTGTGTATTGTAGAGAACAGTCCCCTGTGTATTATAGAGAGCAGTCCCCTGTGTATTATAGAGAGCAGTCCCCTGTGTATTATAGAGAGCAGTCCCCTGTGTATTATAGAGAGCAGTCCCCTGTGTATTATAGAGAACAGTCCCTGTGTATTATGGAGAGCAGTCCCCTGTGTATTGTGGAGAGCAGTCCCCTGTGTATTATAGAGAACAGTCCCCTGTGTATTATAGAGAACAGTCCCCTGTGTATTGTAGAGCACAGATCCCTGTGTATTATAGAGAACATTCCCCTGTGTATTTTAGAGAACAGTCCGCTGTGTATTATAGAAAGCAGTCCCCTGTGTATTATAGAGAGACAGTCCCTGTGTATTATAGAGCAGTCCCCTGTGTATTATAGCGAACAGTCCTCTGTGTATTATAGAGAACAGTCCCTGTGTATTATAGAGAGCAGTCCCCAGTGTATTATAGAGAACAGTCCCTGTGTATTATGGAGAGCAGTCCCCTGTGTATTGTGGAGAGCAGTCCCCTGTGTATTATAGAGAACAGTCCCCTGTGTATTATAGAGAACAGTCCCCTGTGTATTATAGAGAACAGTCCCCTGTGTATTATAGAGAACAGTCCCCTGTGTATTATAGAGAACAGTCCCTGTGTATTACAGAGAGCAGTCCCTGTGTATTACAGAGAGCAGTCCCTGTATATTACAGAGAACAGTCCCCTGTGTATTATAGAGAACAGTCCCCTGTGTATTAAAGAGAACAGTCCCTGTGTATTGCAGAGAGCAGTCCCTGTGTATTACAGAGAACAGTCCCTGTGTATTACAGACAGCAGTACCTGTGTATTACAGAGAGCAGTCCCCTGTGCATTATAGAGAACAGTCCTCTGTGTATTAGAGAGAACAGTCCCCTGTGTATTCGAGAGAACAGTCCCCTGTGTATTTTAGAGAGCAGTCCCCTGTGTATTTTAGAGAGCAGTCCCCTGTGTATTATAGAGAGCAGTCCGCTGTGTATTATAGAGAGCAGTCCCTGTGTATTATAGAGAGCAGTCCCCTGTGTATTATAGAGAACATTCCCCTGTGTATTGTAGAGAACAGTCCCCTCTGTATTATAGAGAACAGTCCCCTCTGTATTGTAGAGCACAGATCCCTGTGTATTATAGAGAACATTCCCCTGTGTATTTTAGAGAACAGTCCGCTGTGTATTATAGAAAGCAGTCCCCAGTGTATTATAGAGAACAGTCCCTGTGTATTATAGAGAACAGTTCCTGTGTATTACAGACCCCTGTGTATTATAGGGAACAGTACCTGTGTATTATAGAGAACAGTTCCTGTGTATTACAGACCCCTGTGTATTATTGGGAACAGTCTCTGTGTATTATAGAGAACAGTCCCTGTGTATTATAGAGAACAGTCCCTGTGTATTATAGAGAACAGTCCCTGTGTATTACAGACCCCTGTGTATTATAGAGAACAGTCCCTGTGTATTATAGAGAACAGTCCCATGTGTATTATAGAGAGCAGTCCCTGTGTATTACAGAGAGCAGTCCCCTGTGTATTACAGAGAACAGTGCCCTGTGTATTATCGAGAGCAGTCCCCTGTGTATTATACAGAAAAGTCCCTGTGTAACATAGAGAACAGACCCCTGTGTAATAGAGAACAGTGCCTATGTATTACAGTCCCCTGTGTATTAGAGAGAACAGTCACCGGTGTATGAGAGAGAGCAGTCCCCTGTGTATTAGAGAGAACAGTCCCCTGTGTATTAGAGAGAACAGTCCCCTGTGTATTAGAGAGATCGGTCCCCTGTGTATTATAGAGAACGTCCCCTGTGTATTCGAGAGAACAGTCCCTGTGTAATATAGAGAACAGTCCCTGTCTATTACAGAGAGCTGTCCCCTGTGTATTATAGAGAGCAGTCCCCTGTGTATGATAGAGAGCAGTCCCCTGTGTATTATAGAGAGCAGTCCCCTGTGTATTATAGAGAGCAGTCCCTGTGTATTAGAGAGAACAGTCCCCTGTGTATTACAGTGAGCAGTTCCCTGTGTATTACAGAGAACAGTGCCCTGTGTATTACAGAGAACAGTCGACTGTGTATTATAGAGAGCAGTCCCCTGTGTATTATAGAGAACAGTCCCTGTGTAAGATAGAGAACAGACCCCTGTGTATTATAGAGAACAGTCCCTGTGTATTGCAGTCCCCTGTGTATTGTAGAGAACAGTCCCTGTGTATTATAGAGAACAGTCCCTGTGTATTACAGTCCCCTGTGTATTATAGAGAACAGTCCCCTGTGTATTACAGAGAACAGTCCCTGTGTATTAAATAGAACAGTCCCTTGTGTATTATAGAGAACAGTCCCTGTGTATTACAGAGAGCAGTCCACTGTGTATTATAGAAAACAGTCCCCTGTGTATTATAGAGAACAGTCCCTGTGTACTATAGAGAGCAGTCCCCTGTGTATTATCGAGAGCAGTCCCCTGTGTATTATGCAGAAAAGTCCCTGTGTAATATAGAGAACAGACCCCTGTATAATAGAGAACAGTGCCTATGTATAACAGAGAGCAGTCCCCTGTGTATTACAGAGAACAGTGCCCTGTGTATTACAGAGAACAGTCTACTGTGTATTATAGAGAACAGTCCCCTGTGTATTATAGAGAACAGTCCCCTGTGTATTATAGAGAACAGTCCCCTGTGTATTATAGAGAACAGACCCCTGTGTATTATAGAGAACAGTCCCCTGTGTATTATAGAGAACAGTCCCCTGTGTATTACAGAGAACAGTCCCCTGTGTATTATAGAGAACATTTCCTGTGTATTATAGAGAACAGTCCCTGTGTATTATAGAGAACAGTCCCTGTGAATTATCGAGAACAGTCCCTGTGAATTATAGAGAACAGTCCCCAGTGTATTATAGAGAGCAGTCCCCTGTGTATTATAGAGAGAACAGTCCCCTGTGTATTAGAGAGAACAGTCCCCTGTGTATTGTAGAGAACAGTCCCCTGTGTATTATAGAGAGCAGTCCCCTGTGTATTATAGAGAACAGTCCCCTGTGTATTATAGAGAGCAGTCCTCTGTGTATTATGTAGAACAGTCCCCTGTGTATTATAGAGAACAGTCTCCTGCGTATTGTAGAGAACAGTCCCCTGTGTATTATAGAGAACTGTCTCCTTCGTATCATAGGGAGCAGTCCCCTGTGTATTATAGAGAACAGTCCCCTGTGTATTATAGAGAACAGTCTCCTGCGTATTATAGAGAGCAGTCCCCTGTGTATTATAGAGAACAGTCTCCTGTGTATTACAGAGAGCAGTCCCCTGTGTATTATAGAGAACAGTCTCCTGTGTATTACAGAGACCAGTCCCCTGTGTATTATAGAGAACAGTCCCCTGTGTATTATAGAGAACAGACCCTGTGTATTACAGAGAGCAGTCCCTGTGTATTACAGAGAGCAGTCCCTGTATATTACAGAGAACAGTCCCCTGTGTATTATAGAGAACAGTCCCCTGTGTATTATAGAGAACAGTCCCTGTGTATTGCAGAGAGCAGTCCCTGTGTATTACAGAGAACAGTCCCTGTGTATTACAGACAGCAGTACCTGTGTATTACAGAGAGCAGTCCCTGTGTATTACAGAGAGCAGTCCCCTGTGTATTTTAGAGAGCAGTCCCCTGTGTATTTTAGAGAGCAGTCCCCTGTGTATTTTAGAGAACAGTCCCCTGTGTATTATAGAGAGCAGTCCCCTGTGTATTACAGAGAACAGTCTCTGTGTATTATAGAGAACAGTCCCCTGTGTATTATAGAGAGCAGTCCCCTGTGTATTATAGAGAGCAGTCCACTGTGTATTATAGAGAGCAGTCCCCTCTGTATTATAGAGAACAGTCCCCTGTGTATTATAGAGCACAGATCCCTTTGTATAATAGCGCACAATCCCTGTGTATTATGGAGAACTGTCCCCTGTGTATAATCGAGAAAAGTCCCTGTGTATTATAGAGAACAGTCTCCTGTGTATTATAGAGAACAGTCCCCTGTGTATTATAGAGAACAGTCCCTGTGTATTACAGTGAACAGTCTCCTGTGTATTATAGAGAACTGTCCCCTGTGTATTATAGAGAACAGTCCCTGTGTATTACAGTGAACAGTCCCTGTGTATTATAGAGAACAGACCCCTGTGTAATAGAGAACAGTGCCTATGTATTACAGAGAGCAGTCCCCTGTGTATTACAGAGAACAGTGCCCTGTGTATTACAGAGAACAGTCCCCTGTGTCTTGCAGAGAACAGTCCCCTGTGTCTTGCAGTGCCCTCTGTGTACCCTGTGTATTATAGAGAACAGTTCCTGTGTATTACAGACCCCTGTGTATTATTGGGAACAGTCTCTGTGTATTATAGAGAACAGTCCCTGTGTATTATAGAGAACAGTCCCTGTGTATTATAGAGAACAGTCCCTGTGTATTACAGACCCCTGTGTATTATAGAGAACAGTCCCTGTGTATTATAGAGAACAGTCCCATGTGTATTATAGAGAGCAGTCCCTGTGTATTACAGAGAGCAGTCCCCTGTGTATTACAGAGAACAGTGCCCTGTGTATTATCGAGAGCAGTCCCCTGTGTATTATACAGAAAAGTCCCTGTGTAATATGGAGAACAGACCCCTGTGTAATAGAGAACAGTGCCTATGTATTACAGAGAGCAGTCCCCTGTGTATTACAGAGAACAGTCCCCTGTGTATTAGAAAGAACAGTCCCCTGTGTATTAGAAAGAACAGTCCCCTGTGTATTAGAAAGAACAGTCCCCTGTGTATTATAGAGAACAGTCCCTATGTCTTGCAGAGAACAGTCCCTGTGTATTATAGAGAACGGTCCCCTGTGTATTTCAGTGCCCTCTGTGTACCCTGTGTATTATAGAGAACAGTCCCCTGTGTATTATAGAGAACAGTCCCCTGTGTATTACAGAGAACAGTCCCCTGTGTCTTGCAGAGAACAGTCCCCTGTGTCTTGCAGTGCCCTCTGTGTACCCTGTGTATTATAGAGAACAGTCCCCTGTGTATTATAGAGAGCAGTCCCCTGTGTATTATAGAGAACAGTCCCCTGTGTATTATAGAGAACAGTCCCCTGTGTATTAGAAAGAACAGTCCCCTGTGTATTAGAAAGAACAGTCCCCTGTGTATTATAGAGAACAGTCCCTATGTCTTGCAGAGAACAGTCCCTGTGTATTATAGAGAACGGTCCCCTGTGTATTTCAGTGCCCTCTGTGTACCCTGTGTATTATAGAGAACAGTCCCCTGTGTATTGTAGAGAACAGTCCCCTGTGTATTATAGAGAACAGTCCCCTGTGTATTACAGAGAACAGTCCCCTGTGTATTATAGAGAACAGTCCCTGTGTATTATAGAGAACAGTCCCCTGTGTATTATAGAGAACAATCCGCTGTGTATTAGAGAGAACAGTCCCCTGTGTATTAGAGAGAACAGTCCCCTGTGTATTAGAGAAAACAGTCCCCTGTGTATCAGATAAAACAGTCCCCTGTGTATTAGAAAGAACAGTCCCCTGTATATTAGAAAGAACAGTCCCCTGTGTATTACAGAGAGCAGTCCCCTGTGTATTATAGAGAACAGTCCCTGTGTATTATAGAGAACGGTCCCTGTGTATCATAGAGAGCAGTCCCTGTGTATTATAGAGAACAGTCCCCTTTGTATTATAGAGAACAGTCCCTGTGTATTATAGAGAACAGTCCCTGTGTATTATCGAGAGCAGTCCCTGTGTATTAAAGAGAATAGTCCCCTGTGTATTATAGAGAGCAGTCCCCTGTGTATTATAGAGAGCAGTCCGCTGTGTATTATAGAGAACAGTCCCCTGTGTATTGTGGAGAACAGTCCCTGTGTATTATAGAGAGCAGTCCCTGTGTATTATAGAGAGCAGTCCCCTGTGCATGAAAGAGAACAGTCCCCTGTGTATTATAGAGAACGGTCCCCTGTGTATTTCAGTGCCCTCTATGTACCCTGTGTATTATAGAGAACAGTCCCCTGTGTATTATAGAGAACAGTCCCCTGTGTATTATAGAGAACAGTCCCCTGTGTATTACAGAGAACAGTCCCCTGTGTATTATAGAGAACAGTCCCCTGTATATTACAGAGAACAGTCCCCTGTGTATTATAGAGAACAGTCCCCTGTGTATTATAGAGAACAATCCGCTGTGTATTAGAGAGAACAGTCCCCTGTGTATTAGAGAGAACAGTCCCCTGTGTATTAGAGAAAACAGTCCCCTGTGTATTAGCTAAAGCAGTCCCCTGTGTATTATACAGAAAAGTCCCTGTGGAATGTAGAGAACAGACCCCTGTGTAATAGAGAACAGTGCCTATGTATTACAGAGAGCAGTCCCCTGTGTATTACAGAGAACAGTGCCCTGTGTATTACAGAGAACAGTCTACTGTGTATTATAGAGAACAGTCCCCTGTCTATTATAGAGAACAGACCCCTGTGTATTATAGAGAACAGTCCCTTGTGTATTATAGAGAACATTTCCTGTGTATTATAGAGAACAGTCCCTGTGTATTATAGAGAACAGTCCCTGTGAATTATCGAGAACCGTCCCTGTGAATTATAGAGAACAGTCCCCAGTGTATTATAGAGAGCAGTCCCCTGTGTATTATAGAGAGAACAGTCCCCTGTGTATTAGAGAGAACAGTCCCCTGTGTATTGTAGAGAACAGTCCCCTGTGTATTATAGAGAGCAGTCCCCTGTGTATGATAGAGAATAGTCCCCTGTGTATTTTAGAGAGCAGTCCTCTGTGTATTATATAGAACAGTCCCCTGTGTATTATAGAGAACAGTCCCCTGTGTATTGTAGAGAACAGTCTCCTGCGTATTATAGAGAGCAGTCCCCTGTGTATTATAGAGAACTATCCCCTGTGTATTATAGAGAACAGTCCCTGTGTATTACAGTGAACAGTCTCCTGTGTATTATAGAGAACTGTCCCCTGTGTATTATAGAGAACAGTCCCTGTGTATTACAGTGAACAGTCCCTGTGTATTATAGAGAACAGTCCCCTGTGTATTACAGTGCCCTTTGTGTACCCTGTGTATTATAGAGAACAGTCCCCTGTGTACTATAGAGAACAGTCCCCTGTGTATTATAGAGAACAGTCCCCTGTATATTATAGAGAACAGTCCCCTGTGTATTACAGAGAACAGTCCCCTGTGTATTATAGAGAACAGTCCCTGTGTATTATAGAGAACAGTCCCCTGTGTATTATAGAGAACAGTCCCTGTGTCTTGCAGAGAACAGTCCCTGTGTATTATAGAGAACGGTCCCCTGTGTATTACAGTGCCCTCTGTGTACCCTGTGTATTATAGAGAACAGTCCCCTGTGTATTATAGAGAACAGTCCCCTGTGTATTATAGAGAACAGTCCCCTGTGTATTACAGAGAACAGTCCCCTGTGTATTATAGAGAACAGTCCCTGTGTATTATAGAGAACAGTCCCCTGTGTATTATAGAGAACAATCCGCTGTGTATTAGAGAGAACAGTCCCCTGTGTATTGTAGAGAACAGTCCCCTGTGTATTAGAAAGAACAGTCCCCTGTGTATATGAAAGAACAGTCCCCTGTGTATTACAGAGAGCAGTCCCCTGTGTATTATAGAGAACAGTCCCTGTGTATTATAGAGAACGGTCCCCTGTGTATTATAGAGAGCAGTCCCCTGTGTATTATAGAGAGCAGTCCCCTTTGTATTATAGAGAACAGTCCCCTGTGTATTATGGAGAACAGTCCCTGTGTATTATAGGGAGCAGTCCCTGTGTATTATAGAGAGCAGTCCCCTGTGCATGAAAGAGAACAGTCCCCTGTGTATTATAGAGAACAGTCCCCTGTATTATAGAGAGCAGTCCCCTGTGTATTAGAGAGAACAGTCCCCTGTCTATTAGAGAGAACAGTCCCCTGTCTATTAGAGAGAACAGTCCCCTGTGTATTAGGGAGAACAGTCCCCTGTGTATTACAGAGAACAGTCCCCTGTGTATCCCAGTGAACAGTCCCCTGTGTATTACAGAGAGCAGTCCCCTGTGTATTATAGAGAACAGTCCCTGTGTATTATAGAGAACGGTCCCTGTGTATCATAGAGAGCAGTCCCTGTGTATTATAGAGAGCAGTCCCCTGTGTATTATAGAGAGCAGTCCCCTGTGTATTATAGAGAACAGTCCGCTGTGTATTATAGAGTACAGTCCCCTGTGTATTATACAGAACAGTCCCCTGTGTAGTCTAGAGAACAGTCCCCTGTGTAGTCTAGAGAACAGTTCCCTGTGTAGTCTAGAGTACAGTCCCCTGTATCATCTCGAGAACAGTCCCCTGTGTATTATCGAGAACAGTCCCCTGTGTATTAGAGAGAACAGTCCCCTGTGTGTTATAGAGAACAGTTCCTGTGTACTATGGAGAACAGTCCCTGTGTATTACAGTCCCCTGTGTAATATTGAGAACAGTCCCTGTGTATTAAATAGAACAGTCCCTTGTGTATTATAGAGAACAATCCCTGTGTATTACAGAGAGCAGTCCACTGTGTATGATAGAAAACAGTCCCCTGTGTATTATAGAGAACAGTCCCTGTGTATTATGGAGAACAGTCCCCTGTGTATTATAGAGAACAGTCCCTGTGTATTGGAGAGAACATTCCCCTGTGTTTTATGGAGAACAGTCCGCTGTGTATTATGGAGAGCAGTACCCAGTGTATTATAGAGAGCAGTCCCTGTTTATTACAGACCCCTGTGTATTAGAGTGAACACTCCCCTGTGTATTACAGAGAGCAGTCCCCTGTGTATTATAGAAAACAGTCCCCTGCGTAATATAGTGAACAGTCCACTGTGTATTATAGAGAGCAGTCCCTGTGTATTATAGAGAACAGTCCCTGTGCATTATGGAGAACAGTCCCTGTGTATTATAGAGAACATTCCCCTGTGTATTTTAGAGAACAGTCCGCTGTGTATTATAGAAAGCAGTCCCCAGTGTATTATAGAGAACAGTTCCTGTGTATTATAGGGAACAGTCCCTGTGTATTATAGGGAACAGTCCCTGTGTATTATAGAGAACAGTCCCTGTGTATTATAGAGAACAGTTCCTGTATATTATAGAGAACAGTCCCTGTGTATTACAGACCCCTGTGTATTATAGAGAACAGTCCCTGTGTATTATAGAGAACAGTCCCATGTGTATTATAGAGAGCAGTCCCTGTGTATTACAGAGAGCAGTCCCCTGTGTATTACAGAGAACAGTGCCCTGTGTATTATAGAGAGCAGTCCCCTGTGTATTGGAGAGAACAGTCCCCTGTGTATTAGAGAGAACGGTCCCCTGTGTATTCGAGAGAACGGTCCCCTGTGTATTCGAGAGAACAGTCCCTTGTAATATAGAGAACAGTCCCTGCTATTACAGAGAGCTGTCCCCTGTGTATTATGGAGAGCAGTTCCCTGTGTATTATAGAGAGCAGTCCCCTGTGTATTATAGAGAGCAGTCCCTTGTGTATTATAGAGAACAGTCCCTATGTATTACAGTCCCCTGTGTATTATAGAGAACAGTCCCTGTGTATTATAGAGAACAGTCCCTGTGTATTACAGTCCCCTGTGTATTATAGAGAACAGTCCCCTGTGTATTACAGAGAACAGTCCCTGTCTATTAAATAGAACAGTCCCTTGTGTATTATAGAGAACAGTCCCTGTGTATTACAGAGAACAGTCCACTGTGTATTATAGAAAACAGTCCACTGCGTATTATAGAGAACAGTCCCTGTGTATTATAGAGAGCAGTCCCCTGTGTATTATCGAGAGCAGTCCCCTGTGTATTATACAGAAAAGTCCCTGTGTAATATAGAGAACAGACCCCTGTGTAATGGAGAACAGAGCCTATGTATTACAGAGAGCAGTCCCCTGTGTATTACAGAGAACAGTGCCCTGTGTATTACAGAGAAAAGTCTACTGTGTATTATAGAGAACAGTCCCCTGTGTATTATAGAGAGCAGTCCCCTGTGTATTATTGAGAACAGTCCCCTGTGTATTATAGAGAACAGTCCCCTGTGTATTACAGAGAACAGTCCCCTGTGTATTATAGAGAACAGTGCCCTGTGTATTACAGAGAACAGTCTACTGTGTATTATAGAGAACAGTCCCCTGTGTATTATAGAGAACAGTCCCATGTGTATTACAGAGAACAGTCCCCTGTGTATTATAGAGAGCAGTCCCCTGTGTATTAGAAAGAACAGTCCCCTGTGTATTAGAAAGAACAGTCCCCTGTGTATTACAGAGAGCAGTCCCCTGTGTATTATAGAGAGCAGTCCCTGTATATTATAGAGAACAGTCCCCTTTGTATTATAGAGAAAAGTCCCTGTGTATTATAGAGAACAGTCCCTGTGTATTATCGAGAGCAGTCCCCTGTGTATTAAAGAGAATAGTCCCCTGTGTATTATAGAGAGCAGTCGGCTGTGTATTATAGAGAACAGTCCCCTGTGTATTATGGAGAACAGTCCCTGTGTATTATAGGGAGCAGTCCCTGTGTATTATAGAGAGCAGTCCCCTGTGCATGAAAGAGAACAGTCCCCTGTGTATTATAGAGAACAGTCCCTGTGTATTATAGAGAGCAGTCCCCTGTATTATAGAGAGCAGTCCCCTGTGTATTAGAGAGAACAGTCCCCTGTCTATTAGAGAGAACAGTCCCCTGTGTACTGGAGAAAACAGTCCCCTGTGTATTAGGGAGAACAGTCCCCTGTGTATTACAGTGAACAGTCCCCTGTGTATTACAGAGAACAGTCCCCTGTGTATTACAGAGAACAGTCCCCTGTGTATCACAGAGAACAGTCCCCTGTGTATCACAGTGAACAGTCCCCTGTGTATTGCAGAGAGCAGTCCCCTGTGTATTATAGAGAACAGTCCCTGTGTATTATAGAGAAGGTCCCTGTGTATCATAGAGAGCAGTCCCTGTGTATTATAGAGAGCAGTCCCCTGTGTATTATAGAGAGCAGTCCCCTGTGTATTATAGAGAACAGTCCGCTGTGTATTATAGAGTACAGTCCCCTGTGTATTATACAGAACAGTCCCCTGTGTAGTCTAGAGAACAGTCCCTGTGTACTATGCAGAACAGTCCCTGTGTATTACAGTCCCCTGTGTAATATTGAGAACAGTCCCTGTGTATTAGATTTAACAGTCCCTTGTGTATTATAGAGAACAATCCCTGTGTATTACAGAGAGCAGTCCACTGTGTATTATAGAAAACAGTCCCCTGTGTAGTACAGAGAACAGTCCCCTGTGTATTATAGAGAGCAGTCCCCTGTGTATTGTAGAGAGCAGTCCCCTGAGTAATAGAGAGAACAGTCCCCTGTGTAATAGAGACAGCAGTCCCCTGTGTATTATAGAGAGCAGTCCCCTGTGTATTATAGAGAGCAGTCCCTGTATATTATAGAGAACAGTCCCCTTTGTATTATAGAGAAAAGTCCCTGTGTATTATAGAGAACAGTCCCTGTGTATTATCGAGAGCAGTCCCCTGTGTATTAAAGAGAATAGTCCCCTGTGTATTATAGAGAGCAGTCGGCTGTGTATTATAGAGAACAGTCCCCTGTGTATTATGGAGAACAGTCCCTGTGTATTATAGGGAGCAGTCCCTGTGTATTATAGAGAGCAGTCCCCTGTGCATGAAAGAGAACAGTCCCCTGTGTATTATAGAGAACAGTCCCTGTGTATTATAGAGAGCAGTCCCCTGTATTATAGAGAGCAGTCCCCTGTGTATTAGAGAGAACAGTCCCCTGTATATTAGAGAGAACAGTCCCCTGTGTACTGGAGAAAACAGTCCCCTGTGTATTAGGGAGAACAGTCCCCTGTGTATTACAGAGAACAGTCCCCTGTGTATTACAGAGAACAGTCCCCTGTGTATCACAGAGAACAGTCCCCTGCGTATCACAGTGAACAGTCCCCTGTGTATTGCAGAGAGCAGTCCCCTGTGTATTATAGAGAACAGTCCCTGTGTATTATAGAGAAGGTCCCTGTGTATCATAGAGAGCAGTCCCTGTGTATTATAGAGAGCAGTCCCCTGTGTATTATAGAGAGCAGTCCCCTGTGTATTATAGAGAACAGTCCGCTGTGTATTATAGAGTACAGTCCCCTGTGTATTATACAGAACAGTCCCCTGTGTAGTCTAGAGAACAGTCCCTGTGTACTATGCAGAACAGTCCCTGTGTATTACAGTCCCCTGTGTAATATTGAGAACAGTCCCTGTGTATTAGATTTAACAGTCCCTTGTGTATTATAGAGAACAATCCCTGTGTATTACAGAGAGCAGTCCACTGTGTATTATAGAAAACAGTCCCCTGTGTAGTACAGAGAACAGTCCCCTGTGTATTATAGAGAGCAGTCCCCTGTGTATTGTAGAGAGCAGTCCCCTGAGTAATAGAGAGAACAGTCCCCTGTGTAATAGAGACAGCAGTCCCCTGTGTATTATAGAGAACAGTCTCCTGTGAATTATAGAGAACAGACCCCCGTGTATTATAGAGAACAGTCCCTGTGTATTATGGAGAACAGTCCCCTGTGTATTATAGGGAACAATCCCGTGTGTATTATAGAGAACAGTCCCTGTGTATTACAGACCCCTGTGTATTAGAGTGAACACTCCCCTGTGTATTACAGAGAACAGTGCCCTGTGTATTACAGAGAGCAGTCCCCTGTGTATTATAGAGAACAGTCCCCTGTGTATTATAGAGAACAGTCCCCTGTGTATTACAGAGAACAGTCCCCTGTGTATTATAGAGAACAGTCCCCTGTGTATTATAGAGAACAGTCCCCTGTGTATTACAGAGAACAGTCCCCTGTGTATTATGGAGAACAGTTCCTGTGTATTATAGAGAACAATCCCTGTGTATTATAGAGAACAGTCCCTGTGAATTATTGAGAACAGTACCTGTGAATTATAGAGAACAGTCCCCAGTGTATTATAGAGAGCAGTCCCCTGTGTATTATAGAGAGAACAGTCCCCTGTGTATTAGAGAGAACAATCCCGTGTGTATTGTAGAGAACAGTCCCCTGTGTATTATAGAGAGCAGTCCCCTGTGTATTATAGAGAACAGTCTCCTGTGTATTACAGAGAGCAGTCCCCTGTGTATTATAGAGAACAGTCCCCTGTGTATCATAGAGAACAGTCTCCTGCGTATTATAGAGAGCAGTCCCCTGTGTATTATAGAGAACAGTCCCCTGTGTATTATAGAGAACAGTCTCCTGCGTATTATAGAGAACAGTCTCCTGCGTATTATAGAGAGCAGTCCCTGTGTAATATAGAGAACAGTCCCTGTCTATAACAGAGAGCTGTCCCCTGTGTATTATAGAGAGCAGTCCCCTGTGTATTATAGAGAACAGTCCCTGTGTATTATAGAGAGCAGACCCTGTGTATTATAGAGAACAGTCCCTGTGTATTACAGAGAACAGTCCCTGTGTATTAAATAGAACAGTCCCTTTTGTATTATAGAGAACAGTCCCTGTGTATTACAGAGAGCAGTCCACTGTGTAATAGAGAGAACAGACCCCTGTGTAATAGAGAACAGTGCCTATGTATTACAGAGAGCAGTCCCCTGTGTATTACAGAGAACAGTGCCCTGTGTATTACAGAGAACAGTTTACTGTGTATTGTAGAGAACAGTCCCCTGTGTATTATAGAGAACAGTCCCCTGTGTACTATAGAGAGCAGTCCCCTGTGTATTATAGAGAGCAGTCTCCTGTGTATTATAGAGAACAGTCCCCTGTGTATTATAGAGAGCAGTCCCCTGTGTATTATAGAGAACAGTCCCCTGTGTATTATAGAGAACAGTCTCCTGCGTATTATAGAAAACAGTCCCCTGTATATTATAGAGAACAGTCCCCTGTGTATTATAGAGAACAGTCTCCTGCGTATTATAGAGAGCAGTCCCCTGTGTATTATAGAGAACAGTCTCCTGTGTATTACAGAGAGCAGTCCCCTGTGTATTATAGAGAACAGTCCCCTGTGTATTATAGAGAGCAGTCTCCTGCGTATTATAGAGAGCAGTCCCCTGTGTATTATAGAGAACAGTCCCCTGTGTATTACAGAGAGCAGTCCCCTGTGTATTATAGAAAACAGTCCCCTGCGTATTATAGAGAACAGTCCACTGTGTATTATGGAGAACAGTCCCTGTGTATTATAGCGAATATTCCCCTGTGTATTTTAGAGAACAGTCCGCTGTGTATTATAGAAAGCAGTCCCCAGTGTATTATAGAGAACAGTCCCTGTGTATTATAGAGAACAGTTCCTGTGTATTACAGACCGCTGTGTATTATAGGGAACAGTCCCTGTGTATTATAGAGAACAGTTCCTGTGTATTACAGACCCCAGTGTATTATAGGGAACAGTCCCTGTGTATTATAGAGAACAGTCCCTGTGTATTATAGAGAAGAGTCCCTGTGTATTATAGAGAATAGGCCCTGTGTATTACAGAGAGCAGTCCCCTGTGTATTAAGAGAACAGTGCCCTGTGTATTATCGAGAGCAGTCCCCTGTGTATTATAGAGAGCAGTCCCTGTGTAAAATAGAGAACAGACCCCTGTGTAATAGAGAACAGTGCCTATGTATTACATTCCCCTGTGTATTAGAGAGAACAGTCACCGGTGTATTAGAGAGAACAGTCCCCTGTGTATTAGAGAGAACAGTCCCCTGTGTATTAGAGAGAACAGTTCCCTGTGTATTAGAGAGAGCAGTCCCCTGTGTATTAGAGAGAACGGTCCCGTGTATCGAGAGAACAGTCCCCTGTGTACTATAGAGAGCAGTTCCCTGTGTATTATAGAGAGCAGTCTCCTGTGTATTATAGAGAACAGTCCCCTGTGTATTATAGAGAGCAGTCCCCTGTGTATTATAGAGAACAGTCTCCTGCGTATTATAGAGAGCAGTCCCCTGTGTATTATAGAGAACAGTCTCCTGTGTATTACAGAGAGCAGTCCCCTGTGTATTATAGAGAACAGTCCCCTGTGTATTATAGAGAGCAGTCTCCTGCGTATTATAGAGAGCAGTCCCCTGTGTATTATAGAGAACAGTCCCCTGTGTATTACAGAGAGCAGTCCCCTGTGTATTATAGAAAACAGTCCCCTGCGTATTATAGAGAACAGTCCACTGTGTATTATGGAGAACAGTCCCTGTGTATTATAGCGAATATTCCCCTGTGTATTTTAGAGAACAGTCCGCTGTGTATTATAGAAAGCAGTCCCCAGTGTATTATAGAGAACAGTCCCTGTGTATTATAGAGAACAGTTCCTGTGTATTACAGACCGCTGTGTATTATAGGGAACAGTCCCTGTGTATTATAGAGAACAGTTCCTGTGTATTACAGACCCCAGTGTATTATAGGGAACAGTCCCTGTGTATTATAGAGAACAGTCCCTGTGTATTATAGAGAACAGTCCCTGTGTATTATAGAGAATAGGCCCTGTGTATTACAGAGAGCAGTCCCCTGTGTATTAAGAGAACAGTGCCCTGTGTATTATCGAGAGCAGTCCCCTGTGTATTATAGAGAGCAGTCCCTGTGTAATATAGAGAACAGACCCCTGTGTAATAGAGAACAGTGCCTATGTATTACATTCCCCTGTGTATTAGAGAGAACAGTCACCGGTGTATTAGAGAGAACAGTCCCCTGTGTATTAGAGAGAACAGTCCCCTGTGTATTAGAGAGAACAGTCCTCTGTGTATTAGAGAGAACAGTTCCCTGTGTATTAGAGAGAGCAGTCCCCTGTGTATTAGAGAGAACGGTCCCGTGTATCGAGAGAACGGTCCCCTGTGTATTCGAGAGAACAGTCCCTGTGTAATATAGAGAACAGTCCCTGTCTATAACAGAGAGCTGTCCCCTGTGTATTATAGAGAGCAGTCCCCTGTGTATTATATAGAGCAGTCCCCTGTGTATTATAGAGAGCAGTCCCTGTGTATTAGAGAGAACAGTCCCCTGTGTATTACAGTGAGCAGTCCCCTGTGTATTACAGAGAACAGTGCCCTGTGTATTACAGAGAACAGTCGACTGTGTATTATAGAGAGCAGTCCCCTCTGTATTATAGAGAACAGTCCCTGTGTAAGATAGAGAACAGACCCCTGTGTATTATAGAGAACAGTCCCTGTGTATTACAGTCCCCTGTGTATTATAGAGAACAGTCCCTGTGTATTATAGAGAGCAGACCCTGTGTATTATAGAGAACAGTCCCTGTGTATTACAGTCCCCTGTGTATTATAGAGAACAGTCCCCTGTGTATTACAGAGAACAGTCCCTGTGTATTAAATAGAACAGTCCCTTTTGTATTATAGAGAACAGTCCCTGTGTATTACAGAGAGCAGTCCACTGTGTAATATAGAGAACAGACCCCTGTGTAATAGAGAACAGTGCCTATGTACTACAGAGAGCAGTCCCCTGTGTATTACAGAGAACAGTGCCCTGTGTATTACAGAGAACAGTTTACTGTGTATTGTAGAGAACAGTCCCCTGTGTATTATAGAGAACAGTCCCCTGTGTATTAGAGAACAGTCCCCTGTGTATTACAGAGAACAGTCCCCTGTGTATTATAGAGAACAGACCCCTGTGTATTATAGAGAACAGTCCCCTGTGTATTATAGAGAACAGTCCCCTGTGTATTACAGAGAACAGTCCCCTGTGTATTATAGAGAACAGTTCCTGTGTATTATAGAGAACAGTCCCTGTGTACTATAGAGAACAGTCCCTGTGAATTATAGAGAACAGTCCCCAGTGTATTGTAGAGAGCAGTCCCCTGTGTATTATAGAGAACAGTCCCCTGTGTATTATAGAGAACAGTCCCCTGCGTATTATAGAGAACAGTCCCCTGTGTATTATAGAGAACAGTCCCCTGTGTATTATAGAGAACAGTCCCCTGTGTATTATAGAGAACAGTCTCCTGCGTATTATAGAGAGCAGTCCCCTGTGTATTATAGAGAACAATCTCCTGCGTATTATAGAGAGCAGTCCCCTGTGTATTATAGAGAACAGTCTCCTGTGTATTACAGAGAGCAGTCCCCTGCGTATTATAGAGAACAGTCCCCTGTGTATTATAGAGAACAGTCTCCTGCGTATTATAGAGAGCAGTCCCCTGTGTATTATAGAGAACAGTCCCCTGTGTATTATATAGAGCAGTCCCTTGTGTATTATAGAGAACAGTCCCCTGTGTATTATATAGAGCAGTCCCCTGTGTATTATAGAGAACAGTCCCCTGCGTATTATGGAGAACATTCCCCTGTGTATTATAGAGAGCAGTCCCCTGTGTATTATAGAGAGCAGTCCCCTGCGTATTATAGAGAGCAGTCCCCTGTGTATTATAGAGAGCAGTCCCCTGTGTATTATAGAGAACTGTCTCCTGCGTATTATGGAGAACATTCCCCTGTGTATTATAGAGAGCAGTCTGAAGCGTTCCCAACAATTCCCATGAGTCCGTCTCCCTGAAAATTAAAGAAAAGCTCCTCTTGGACTGTTAAAAATGAGCTTTCGATTTTTCAAGCGGAGATCTAAAATTTAAAAGGAAAAAGGCAAAGGGGCTAACCTCATGGAAAGACCCCCCAGTGTTTGGACTTTTTGAAAAGAGTATTCAAAATGGACCTAAATTACAGAAGCCTGAGATAACCTAAACATCTATGGGAAGGAGCATATCAATTTTCAGATTCTGCAACATTTTGGCTGCGAAAAAGTGTTACCGTATATAGGAGGTGGGGCTAACCTCTGTGTAGCAAATTTGTGTATTAAGAATACCAAACTGTCAGAGGGTGAATTGGTGCTGCATAGTTCCCCATAAGAAAAAATCAAATTATCTAAACTACAGAACTCATCCAAAATATGCAAGAAGCCAATTACCCAATCAACCACTATGGAAATCATGGGCCCAACTAGATGGCCAGGAAACTGGGCAATCCTAAAACAATGCAAAACCAGTGATAGCACATTATCACACCCTCATCGAGTTACTGCTGACTAGCCCACAAAAACACTGACAAAGGAGACATTTGAAAATCAGTGGACAGAACAGTTTAAACAAAGCCCAAGAACTGATTTGGCGCGAAGATAAGGAAGCCTGTTTAAGTATAATTGAAGGCCTGTTCTGGCAGTTAACTGTGCTTTTAGAGACACTATTAAGGTTGCAGTCTCGTTGCATAAGTTTAACACCAGCCTCGAAAAGTGGGACCCCAAAACATCATCGAAAGGAATCTCTAAAACCCAGAAGGACAGCACCAAGACAGCAAACAGGCTTTCAAAACGACTGTCGGAAAGTTTCAGACCATCGCAACCAATCAAACAGTCAACCGGAACCAACCCGACAAAACCGAAGATTTTTCCACTCTACAAGCTGGTCCTACGCTACCAAGGGGTAAAACATTACCTAACAGAAATTTTAAGACTACCCTGACCAAGAAAAAGTGAATACTCACCCCACAGGTCCAATATGCACCTTACCGCATCAGCGGACTCAGCACAACTGAAGAAGTGACGCAGGTTGAAGTCCCCAACGAGGTCCGGGGTACAGACTACAGAACCCGGACAACTAAGATGAACCCCAGAGTTTGGAACAGGACCAGGACAACTAAGGCGAACCCCGGAGTTCGAACTGTCAAAAGGGAATTGGTGCGCATGGTCCCTGAAACCCCAGAGTTCGAACCTAGCTAGATAGTGGGCCTGGGAGGTTGGGTTTTTCTTACTGTTCCTACCTGTTGATGTTCTGGTGTGTTTTCCTCTTCCAGGTTTAATGCATAAGTATTTTGGGAGGTGGGAGGATTGTGTTCTTTTAATCTGTTATATGTGTTATGTGTTCTTCCCAAATATAGAGCAATTAAGTTGCCATTTCTCCCTATTTGTACCTAATTACTGTGATTATTAAAAACGTGCCTTTTTATTCTGTTTGAACACAATAAAACCATGTTTTGCATCCTACCCAACTGACTCTGTCTCAGTTTCTCACAACCCCAAAATCAGTCCATAGTCTAGAATTCAGGGTGTGGGGCACCTCAAACGCCAAGGAGTCAGAGAAACCTGACCAAAACACCACCCCCTACACAGTCCCCTGTGCATTATAGAGAGCAGTCCCCTGTGCATTATAGAGAACAGTCCCCTGTGCATTATAGAGAGCAGTCCCCTGTGCATTATAGAGAGCAGTCCCCTGTGTATTAGAGAAAACAGTCCCCTGTGTATTATAGAGAGCAGTCCCCTGTGTATTATAGAGAATAGTCCCCTGTGTATTATAGAGAACAGTCCCCTGTGTATTATAGAGAACAGTCTCCTGTGTATTATAGAGAGCAGTCCCCTGTGTATTATAGAGAATAGTCCCCTGTGTATTATAGAGAACAGTCCCCTGTGTATTATAGAGAACAGTCCCCTGTGTATTAGAGAGAACAGTCCCCTGTGTATTATAGAGAACAGTCCCCTGTGTATTATAGAGAACAGTCCCCTGTGTATTATAGAGAACAGTCCCCTGTGTATTATAGAGAACAGTCCCCTGCGTATTATGGAGAGCAGTCCCCTGCGTATTATGGAGAGCAGTCCCCTGTGTATTATGGAGAACAGTCCCCTGCGTATTATGGAGAGCAGTCCCCTGTGTATTATATAGAGCAGTCCCCTGTGTATTATAGAGAACAGTCCCCTGTGTATTATAGAGAGCAGTCCCCTGTGTATTATATAGAGCAGTCCCCTGTGTATTATAGAGAACAGTCCCCTGTGTATTATAGAGAACAGTCCCCTGTGTATTATGGAGAGCAGTCCCCTGTGTATTATATAGAGCAGTCCCCTGTGTATTATAGAGAACAGTCCCCTGTGTATTATAGAGAACAGTCCCCTGCGTATTATAGAGAGCAGTCCCCTGTGTATTATAGAGAGCAGTCCCCTGTGTATTATCGAGAACTGTCTCCTGCGTATTATGGAGAACATTCCCCTGTGTATTATAGAGAGCAGTCTGAAGCGTTCCCAACAATTCCCATGAGTCCGTCTCCCTGAAAATTAAAGAAAAGCTCCTCTTGGACTGTTAAAAATGAGCTTTCGATTTTTCAAGCGGAGATCTAAAATTTAAAAGGAAAAAGGCAAAGGGGCTAACCTCATGGAAAGACCCCCCAGTGTTTGGACTTTTTGAAAAGAGTATTCAAAATGGACCTAAATTACAGAAGCCTGAGATAACCTAAACATCTATGGGAAGGAGCATATCAATTTTCAGATTCTGCAACATTTTGGCTGCGAAAAAGTGTTACCGTATATAGGAGGTGGGGCTAACCTCTGTGTAGCAAATTTGTGTATTAAGAATACCAAACTGTCAGAGGGTGAATTGGTGCTGCATAGTTCCCCATAAGAAAAAATCAAATTATCTAAACTACAGAACTCATCCAAAATATGCAAGAAGCCAATTACCCAATCAACCACTATGGAAATCATGGGCCCAACTAGATGGCCAGGAAACTGGGCAATCCTAAAACAATGCAAAACCAGTGATAGCACATTATCACACCCTCATCGAGTTACTGCTGACTAGCCCACAAAAACACTGACAAAGGAGACATTTGAAAATCAGTGGACAGAACAGTTTAAACAAAGCCCAAGAACTGATTTGGCGCGAAGATAAGGAAGCCTGTTTTAGTATAATTGAAGGCCTGTTCTGGCAGTTAACTGTGCTTTTAGAGACACTATTAAGGTTGCAGTCTCGTTGCATAAGTTTAACACCAGCCTCGAAAAGTGGGACCCCAAAACATCATCGAAAGGAATCTCTAAAACCCAGAAGGACAGCACCAAGACAGCAAACAGGCTTTCAAAACGACTGTCGGAAAGTTTCAGACCATCGCAACCAATCAAACAGTCAACCGGAACCAACCCGACAAAACCGAAGATTTTTCCACTCTACAAGCTGGTCCTACGCTACCAAGGGGTAAAACATTACCTAACAGAAATTTTAAGACTACCCTGACCAAGAAAAAGTGAATACTCACCCCACAGGTCCAATATGCACCTTACCGCATCAGCGGACTCAGCACAACTGAAGAAGTGACGCAGGTTGAAGTCCCCAACGAGGTCCGGGGTACAGACTACAGAACCCGGACAACTAAGATGAACCCCAGAGTTTGGAACAGGACAAGGACAACTAAGGCGAACCCCGGAGTTCGAACTGTCAAAAGGGAATTGGTGCGCATGGTCCCTGAAACCCCAGAGTTCGAACCTAGCTAGATAGTGGGCCTGGGAGGTTGGGTTTTTCTTACTGTTCCTACCTGTTGATGTTCTGGTGTGTTTTCCTCTTCCAGGTTTAATGCATAAGTATTTTGGGAGGTGGGAGGATTGTGTTCTTTTAATCTGTTATATGTGTTATGTGTTCTTCCCAAATATAGAGCAATTAAGTTGCCATTTCTCCCTATTTGTACCTGATTACTGTGATTATTAAAAACGTGCCTTTTTATTCTGTTTGAACACAATAAAACCATGTTTTGCATCCTACCCAAGTGACTCTGTCTCAGTTTCTCACAACCCCAAAATCAGTCCATAGTCTAGAATTCAGGGTGTGGGGCACCTCAAACGCCAAGGAGTCAGAGAAACCTGACCAAAACACCACCCCCTACACAGTCCCCTGTGCATTATAGAGAGCAGTCCCCTGTGCATTATAGAGAACAGTCCCCTGTGCATTATAGAGAGCAGTCCCCTGTGCATTATAGAGAGCAGTCCCCTGTGTATTAGAGAAAACAGTCCCCTGTGTATTATAGAGAGCAGTCCCCTGTGTATTATAGAGAATAGTCCCCTGTGTATTATAGAGAACAGTCCCCTGTGTATTATAGAGAACAGTCCCCTGTGTATTATAGAGAGCAGTCCCCTGTGTATTATAGAGAATAGTCCCCTGTGTATTATAGAGAACAGTCCCCTGTGTATTATAGAGAACAGTCCCCTGTGTATTATAGAGAACAGTCCCCTGTGTATTATAGAGAACAGTCCCCTGCGTATTATGGAGAGCAGTCCCTGTGTATTATGGAGAGCAGTCCCCTGTGTATTATGGAGAACAGTCCCCTGTGTATTATGGAGAACAGTCCCCTGTGTATTATGGAGAACAGTCCCCTGTGTATTAGGGAGAGCAGTCCCCTGTGCATTAGGGAGAGCAGTCCCCTGTGTATTATGGAGAACAGTCCCCTGTGTATTTGGGACAACAGCAGGTCACAGCAGGAAGTGGCGACACAACACGGCACTTCCCCAAACAATATTCCCCGCCCGCTGCCCCGATCTGCCAACAACATGTCGGGGTATGAACAGGACTTCTGAGCCCTTGTAGATTAGTGAGAGGTTGGCCCCTTTAAGCAATGCCGATATTAATGCCCTGTGGATCATTTCAATGTGTGCTGGAGTTACCAGTTGTTGGATAGAGTTTCACACAGAGCTGAAACCAATCCCACTCACTGCCAACTTGCCCCAATCTGTGTGGGGGATGGATTTAAATAGCCTTGTGTTTCACTGCGGCTAATCCTGCGGATGTAGCGAGTGGCTGAGAGCAAGAGGTGACTGTGGGGGGTTGGGTTCTGACCCTTCCAACGGAGCAAGCCTTTCATACAACCTCTGCCATCCCTATCCATGGTCCGCCGCTCCTTCACTGGCTCGGTGACACACGCAGCCCGCTATACCACAGGAGTCCGTGCCCTGGGTCAGCACTGACCGTCAGTGCCAGTCCATGCCGTGGGTCAGCACTGACCGTCAGTGCCAGTCCATGCCCTGGGTCAGCACTGACCATCAGTGCCAGTCCGTGCCTGCTGGGTCAGCACTGACCATCAGTGCCAGTCTATGCCCGTTGGGTCAGCACTGACCATCAGTGCCAGTCCGTGCCCTGGGTCAGCACTGACCATCAGTGCCAGTCCGTGCCCTGGGTCAGCACTGACCGTCAGTGCCAGTCCGTGCCCTGGGTCAGCACTGACCATCAGTGCCAGTCCATGCCCGCTGGGTCAGTACTGACCATCAGTGCCAGTCCATGCCCGCTGGGTCAGTACTGACCATCAGTGCCAGTCCGTGCCCTGGGTCAGTATTGACCATCAGTGCCAGTCCGTGCCCTGGGTCAGCACTGACCATCAGTGCCAGTCCATGCCTGGGTCAGCACTGACCATCCGTGCCAGTCCATGCCCGCTGGGTCAGTACTGACCTTCAGTGCCAGTCCATGCCCGCTGGGTCAGTACTGACCATCAGTGCCAGTCCATGCTCGCGGGGTCAGTACTGACCGTCAGTGCCAGTCCGTGCCCTGGGTCAGTACTGACTATCAGTGCCAGTCCGTGCCCTGGGTCAGTACTGACCATCAGTGCCAGTCCGTGCCCTGGGTCAGCACTGACCGTCAGTGCCTGTCCATGCCTGGGTCAGCACTGACCATCCGTGCCAGTCCATGCCTGCTGGGTCAGCACTGACCGTCAGTGCCAGTCCGTTCCCTGGGTCAGTACTGACCATCAGTGCCAGTCCGTGCCCTGGGTCAGTACTGACCATCAGTGCCAGTCCATGCTCGCTGGGTCAGTACTGACCGCCAGTGACAGTCCGTGCCCTGGGTCAGTACTGACCATCAGTGCCAGTCCGTGCCCTTGGCCCGTACTGACCGTCATGCTAGTCTGTGCCCGCTGGGTCAGTACTGACTGTCAGTGCCAGTCCGTGCCCTGGGTCAGTACTGACCGTCAGTGCCAGTCCGTGCCCTGGGTCAGCACTGACCGTCAGTGCCAGTCTGTGCCCGCTGGGTCAGTACTGACTGTCAGTACCAGTCTGTGCCCGCTGGGTCAGTACTGACTGTCAGTGCCAGTCCGTGCCCTGGGCCAGTACTGACCATCAGTGCCAGTCCCTGCCCTGGGTCAGTACTGACCATCAGTGCAAGTCCGTGCCCGCTGGGTCAGCACTGACCGTCAGTGCCAGTCCCCAGAATCGAGGCTGAGGCCGACATATTGGGGGAAAATTACGGACGGAGGCTTCCTGCCTCCGACCAAAATTCTTTTAATGAAAATACCTGGTGGTCCCGGAGGAACGTAGACTTGCACTCCGAGGTCTACCTGTACAGTCCAGCGTATGGGCCCATATCTTCCAGGAGCGTATGCGTATCCTGGGATCACGTAGGCCTTGACCACCAATCACAATGTAGTATTCTCATTAATAGGAATGGCATCTCCGAGCTCACATTATTATCACTGAGAATATCCCTAAAATCAAATAAACAACAACATAAATAAAAAAACACTTCACTTCACTTTTTAAAATTAATAGACATTGCTTTAAATTAAACGTTTTAAAGAAAAAAAATTTTTTTTTAAGTTTTAAAAATAAACATCTTCGTAGACAGGGTTTTATTATAAAAAGTAGTAACATTTAATTTTTCTATATTTTAAAACTCTTACAGTGGTAACAGTAGACTATATGCCGGTTTTTACCAGGTGTAAGAGTTTGAAGGACATTCACTGGGCAGGAGTTGGGCAAATAGACAAATTTCCACCTTCGCATGCGCCGATTTGTTAAGATAAATTTTGGCAGATCAAAAAGCCGGTTCTCGGCACATGTGCATCGCGTGGTAAGAACCGGCATTTGCGAGGCCTCTTCAGGTGCGTGCGCACATCGTACAGCGTATATTCAACATTATACATTCAACATCGTACATCATACATCGCACATTGTACATTGTACATCGTATATCGTGCATCATACATCGTACATTCAACATCGAACATCGTACATTCAACATCGTACATTGTACATTATACATCATATATCGTACATCACATACAATACATTATACAGCGCACGTCGTACATTCAACATCGTACATCGTACATTATACATCGCACATCGTACATTCAACATCGTACATTGTACATTCAACATCGTACATTTTACATCATACATCGTACACCGCACAACATACATCGTACATCGTACATTGTACATTGCATACAATACACTATACAGCGCACATCGTACATTCAACATCGCACATTGTACATCATACATCGCACATCGTACATTGTACAGTGCACATCATACATCATACATCGTACATCGTACATTGCACATCATACATCATACATTGCATATTGTACATCGTACATCACACATTCAACATCGCACGTTGTACATCCGACATTGCACATCGTACATCGCAAGTCGTACATCATACATCGTACATCATACATTGTACATCATACATCACACGTCATTTTACATCGTACATCGCACATCGTACATGGTAAATCTTACATCGTACATTCAACATCGTACATTCAACATCGTACATCATACATCGCACATCATACATCATTCATTGTAAATCATACATCACACGTCATTCAACATCGTACATCGTACATGGCACATTCAACATTGCACATCCAACATTGTACATCGCACATCATACATTCAATATCGTACATCATACATCGCACATTGTAAATCGTGCATCGTACATCCAACATTGTACATCATACATCGCACATTGTAAATCGTGCATCGTACATCCAACATTGTACATCATTCATCATACATTGTAAATCGTGCATCGTACATCCAACATTGTACATCATACATCGCACATTGTAAATCGTGCATCGTACATCCAACATTGTACATCATACATCGCACATTGTAAATCGTGCATCGTACATCCAACATTGTACATCATACATCGCACATTGTAAATCGTGCATCGTACATCCAACATTGTACATCATACATCGCACATTGTAAATCGTGCATCGTACATCCAACATTGTACATCATACATCATACATTGCACATTCAACCTCATACATCATACATCGTATATAATACATCACACATCATACATCGCACAGCATACATCATACATCGCACATCGTACATCCTACAACACACCAGACATCGCACATCATACATCGTATATTCAATATCGTACATCGTACATCATATGTCATACACCGTAAATCGTACATTCAACATCGTGCATCGTACATCGCAAATCATACATCGCACATTCAACATTACACATCGCACATCATACATCGCACATCATACATCGAACATCATACGTCATTTTACATCGTACATTGCACATCGTACATGGTAAATCTTACATTGCACATTCAACATCACACATTGCACATCATACATCGTACATCGGACATTGCACATCGTACATCGCACATCATACATCGCACATCATACATCATACATCGCACATTCAACATTACACATCGTACATTGCACATTGCACATTGCACATCATACATCGCACATCGGACATCGTACATCATACATCACACGTCATTTTACATCGTACATCGCACATTGTACATGGTAAATCTTACATTGCACATTCAACATCGTACATTGAACATCGTACATCGCACATCGCACATCATACATCGTACACCGTACATTCAACATAGCACATCGTAGATGCGACATTGCACACTGTACATCGTACATTCAACATCGTACATCGTACATTCAACATCATACATTACACATCGTACATCACACGTCGTACGTCTTACACAATACACCGTACATTACACATCGTACATTGTACATTCAGCATCATACATCGTACATTCAACATTGTACATCGTACATCACACATCATACACTGCACATAGCACACCGTACATCGTACATTGTATCCCGCACATCGTACAACATACATCGTACATTCAACATCATACATTGTACCTCATACATTCAACATTGTACATCACACATCATACATCATACATTCAACATCGTACATCATACATCGCACAGCATACATTCAACATCGTACATCATACATCGCACAGCATACATTCAACATCGTACATCATACATTACACATCGTACATCACATCGTACATCGTACATTCCACATTGTACATCGTACATCAGACATTCAACATCATACATTACACATCGTACATCACACATCACACATCGTACATCGTACACAATACATCGTACATTACGCATCGTACATTGTACATTCAGCATCATACATCGCATATCATACATCATACATTCAACATCGTACTAGCACATCACACATTGCACATCATACATCGCACATTGTACATTCAACATTGTACATCATATATCGCACATCGTACATTCAACATCGTACATCGCACATCATACATCGTGCATCGCACATCGTACATTCAACATCACACATTGTACGTTGTACATCGCACATACATCGCATATCGTACATCGCACATCGTACATTCAACATCGCACATCATACATTCAACATCATACATCGTGCATTCTACATCGTACATTGTACATCATACGTTGTACATCGCACATCGTGTATCATACATCGCACATCGCACGTTGTACATCGCACATCGTACATCATACAACATACATCGCACATAGTACATCGTACATTGCACATTGTACATCGTACATCGCACATAGTACATCGTACATCACACATTCAACATCACAGATTGTACATCCTACATTGCACATCGTACATCGCACATCATACATCGTACATTGTAAATCATACATCACACGTCATTTTACATCGTATATCATACATGGTAAATCTTACATCGTACATTCAACATCATACATTGAACATCGTACATCGTACATCACACATCATACATTCAACATCGTACATCGTGCATTCTACATCGTACATTGTACATCGTACATTGTACATCGTACATCATACATCATACATTTTACATTACACATCGTACATTGTACATGCAACATCTCACATCGTACATTTAACATCGTACATCATACATCGCACATCATACATCGTACATCGTACATTCAATATCGTACATCGTACTAGCACATCACACATTGCACATCGTACATCGCACATTGTACATTCAACATCGTACATCATACATTGCACACCGTACATCATATCACACATCGTACATTCAACATCGGACATTCAACATCGTACATTGAACATCGTACATCGCACATCATACATTCAACACCGTACATCGTACATTCTACATCGTACATTGTACATCATATGTTGTACATCGCACATCATACATCATACATCATACATCGTACATCATACATTCAACATCACACATCGTACATTGTACATTTCACATCGCACATCGTGTATCATACATCGCATATCGCACATAGTACATCGTACATTGCACATCGTACATCGTACATCATACATTCAACATCACACATTGTACATCCTACACTGCACATCGTACATCATACATCGTGCATCATAAATCATACTTCACACGTCATTTTACATCGTACATCGTACATGGTAAATCATACATCGTACATCACACATCATACATTCAACATCGTACATCTTGCATTCTACATCGTACATTGTACATCGTACATTGTTAATCGTACATTGTACATCGTACATTGTTCATCGTACATTGTACATTACACATCTGTTAGCGTTAGTGTTTTCTCAGAAGAATCACTCAACACTCAGAGTCGGTTCCAATGCTGATGCAGCTTTTATTACGCTCAGCGGGGAGGAAAAACTCAGGACCGTATCCAGGTTTCTCTCCACAGAACAAAGGGTTACATTCACTTTTATATGTTTCACAACAGTTACAAACAGTTTACTGCAGTTACACAGCCCATCACGGCTGGACACAAGCCAATCACAACGATTATAGATTACATATAGGTTCTTTTAACCCAATAGAATTCCCCTTATGTCTCAGGAACCATGTGTTCGTCATTTGTCAGCTTGGGCTGATTGATATAGGTTCTCTCACTAGTTCTTTCTTCTTGGAGAAATAATTGGTTTATAACCTTGTTTACAGGAGATGGGTTCTCTTATCTCTTTCTTCCTGGGGAATTAATTGGTTTATGGCCTTGAATACGGGAGATGGGTTCTCTCCTCATTATTCTTATCCTGCATCCAAGGCATTCCTATAGTGGGCCTCACAGGGTTATTGCTTGGTCATTGAACATTCAACAGTTCACAGCTTGACTACCTGATTTCCCATCATGCCTGGGCAGCCATTTTATGTGTGGCCACTTTAAACTTATATGCGTTTAGATATATCTAGCAGGTGCCTAATGCCTAGTATTCTGGTATATTCTAAAGGTGCCTACCTCCTACAACAACTCCCCCTTTCGGTAAAGGGACTAGTCCTAGTCCCCTTTTAACCGACCATTCGACCTTTATTAGATTTTGTGCACGGCCCGGTACTCCCTGCCTCAACGTGCTGGCCAGTCACGCGGTTTCAGGAGTCCCGGTTGCTTAAATCGAATTGACAAAGGCCAAATCCTCCTGCCCCCTTATATAACAGGCTTGTTTAGTATCCGGGGAACGGTGATTTGTCCGTCTTCGTTGTGCGTGGTGTCTGCATGCCTGGCAGGCCATTACGCCCCATGTTATTGCTAAGATCAATTGTATCCCGACCAGTATATGTGAAATTATTCGAATCCATGGGTGGATGTTCACATTTATTCCCCAGTCCCAGACCTTTCTCCACCAACTCTGACTTTGTAAGTCTACCTCGGTATCCTCTTCCAGTACTTTGATTTTAGTTTGTAGTTGGTGGTATGGCTTTACGGATTGATCCACTCTGAGCCTCAACTCTCGTAATACTTCGGTTAAATGTGGGATAAGGACCTGATCTGGTTCATCATAAGCCTGTAAATGATCATGGAGCTGATCGGTTACCTCAATAACTTCGGACTTCCTGCGCCTAACCTGGGTGATATGCGCTTGCCCGATCGCGACAGGTCGTAGTGGTGTAAAGCAAAAGTTTGGCTGTGGTATAGGGCACTGCAGGTCATTATACTGGAATGAACGCTCAGTAGTAGAGATGCAGTATCTTCCCTTCCCTCCGTAGCCTGCCCTCGCGAAGTGCATGTGTGCGGGCACTATTTCTAGTACACACCCGTCGGTTCGGTTAAACCCGCACTCGTCTCGCTCCCCTCTGCCCACCGGGTGAGGGCATACTGTGATTTCCCCCTTTTGCTTGCAATCTGCTAGGGAAATCCCGGTAAGTATGTTGTTTCGACGAACGGCAGAGGTGGTGGTATGGAATCATTTTCCCGTATTATTCCGATATTCTCTCGTTGGTATAGGGGGAACGGCCCTGAGTCCGGCGTGGCTATAGGGATCATCAGGACTATCCCTATCCCGGTAGTCCTACCCATCTGGCAATCTGGAATTGCTGGGTATACTCTGGTCAGTCCCTTCAGAGTACAATTATCCAGTGTCCCCCTTTGGTTAGCCAACTGAGCTAAATGTGAACTGTCTATCCAATCGGGTACTTCCCCGCGTTGGATCTGGTCGAGATTGTGGCGGATCTGTCCCACCATCCACAGACCATAAGCGTGACAGAGTTGCCCCTGTCTTTGCTTTCCCTGTATCTTCCTGTTCTCTATCAATGAGGTGATTGATGGTTCTGGCGTGAGCTTCCAGGACTGAGATGCCATCCAGCTGGATTTTGGCACCCTCCTTTCCTAGGTTGGCTTGGTCTTCCTGGTTTTGCTCCACCCTCTCCAATAACCCCTTCATCACCCCTCTAAGCTGTTCCACCCTCTCATTTAATCCTTGTATTTCCCTCTTCATCCTGGGAGCTAACCCCTGTCCCCGGAACCTACTGGCACCCATTGCATCGGCAGCCTGCTGCATTACAACTTTACTTAATACATTGTACATCTTCCTTGACTGTTCTGTACAGTATTCCGGCATCTGGATGCCTGAAATATTGATCAGAACAGGCACAATTTCATGTTTAACATTATCATACAACAGTTCCCTCTCGTTGTACATTACAATCCCATTCTCTGGTCCCTTCGTAGTTATGGGGCAAGGCAGTTCCTCGGGCAATGTAGTGATTCTTATGGGGCGCGGTGTCGGAGGGGGTGAGAAACATACATACAATGATATTGCAGCTGCCCCCGCCTCCTCATAATACCCACACAGCCCCATTCCCTTCTTGCGGATGACTGATTGCAGGGATTGTCCCGGAGGCGCGCAAATTATGCCGAAAGTACATTCATCAGGCCCTTTGACATCCCTCCGTTTAATGCATCTGCTCCTTATACCCGTGGAGCACTGTACACATACTCTTATTCTTATTAGGATTCTTATTAGGATTCACTTGTAACCATGCATTAAAATAAGTCCTGTCCTTGCTCCAGTCCTTGGCTGCTGGGATGCACATTCCGTCCGTTAAATTAAACAAGACTCCATAGTTCAGGTAGTTGTTTATTTCCAGCGTGCTCTGCTGTCCGTCGGTGTTGCCCAGGGTACGTGCATGTCACAGGGCTATCCATATTACGAGTAGCGCCTTTCGTATTCCCATTCCGGTAAGTATTATCTGTAATTTTAAACAGACGGCCTGGTCGTCACCAGGGGTTAAGTTTTTTGCTCTACGAGTGTCCCTGTCACCCTGCAAAATCAGAAGCACAAGGTTATAATCGAACCATTTCGAGCTGAATCTGTAGGGCGTGCGCCCGTGTCTTTACCCACTTAAATATTACCCAAACTCCTATGACCAAGGCCAAAGCTATTCCTCCAAACATCGCTGTCTGCTTTACCGTTAGGTTGGGTTTGTGGACTACACCTACCCACCGTGGGGTACATTGGCTCTATTGCCAGAGGTGATGGTGCTATGGCTGCGCACTGCACTATCCGTCTAGTCCCGTTATCTCTTCCAGCCTGTTTATCTTAGCTTTTAACTCTTCAATTTGTTTTATTGAATATCTATTTCTTTATTGTATCAGGCAAGTATTATTACATAAGCTAGTTCTGTTTTTATTTTTGTTTCCTCTGTTAGGTGAGTCTTTTTTTTTATTAAGAAATCCAAATTAATAATGATCAGTATAAAACGGCTGTCAATGGAAAGGGTTAACTCCTTTCCAGGTTTGTAAGAAGACCTGATGTCATTACGTGACTTCACGTAATCATCTGAAAAAAAAGTCTTTGTGCCTTCAAAACTGGCTTCGAAATTAGGAATCCGTTAAAAACAGCATAAATCATTAGAGTAAACTCCAATGTTTTCTTAACTTCTAATTCAAGTACTTGCCAAATAATTTTTTTTTTAATTGTTTTAAAACAAGACCACACATACAATAGCAATTTTGTTTACTGAAATTCAATTCTGTTTTTTTTATTTCTCTCTTTCTCCTTGTTATCTTCAAAACCCTCCTGCTTGTTTAGACTGTTCGGGACATTTTGATAAACACTGTCCATTTTGGAAATCTTTTCAAACTGCATTGAAACTTTTTCATAATTGAAAATTCGAATCCATGTAGAGTGTTTTTTACTTATTCCAATTTTTTTTTTTTTTCTAATTAAACCAATATCTTTTTCACAGCAAACATCAACTAGTATTTAGTAAGTTATGTCTTTTTCCATTTAGTCCGTTACATCTTTTTTTTTTCTTTCTTCAAATTAGGTTTTGTATTTTACACGGAGGGTTCGTAACTCCATAAAGTTGTTAATTTAAAATCATTTGTTTACTTTCAAAGTGGCGTCTTTATCTTTTTCTTTTTTTTCATAACTGGAATGGAATCCAGCTTTGAGAGTTTGAGTGCTGCCTTTCGTTATCTCAAAATGCTCCAGTTTCAAAGTCGTTACTAAAGCTTGCTGTTTTTTAACATTTTCCAAAAGTTCCTTTTACACCTTCGCAGATAGCTCGCCACTTGCCCAGGAGTTTGACCTGATCAGATTTAATTTAATCTTTTTCTTTTTTTTTTTAAATCCACCTCAGTATTTCCTGTGCCTTCTCTGAATATCTCAAAATCCCAATTCAAACTTTGTAATTTCAATCTTTATTTAAAACTTTTTTTTTAGAAGCTCTTTTTTTTAAAAGCATTCTTTATCTCATTCCGAGACTAAATTTATGTCTTTCAACCCAATCAACCATTGCATGTTTTCTTTCGGCAAGTAAGTGAGCGTGTCAAATAAATCTTTTGCTCAACAAACCTATCCTTTATTTGTTTATTTTCCTAGCTCCGTAACTTATCATCCGAATAAATCCACACCTGCGTTTCTAACTTAAATGTCTTAAAACTTCCCACATACAGGACAACATTACAAAGGGTTAAAAAAAGACTTTCACTCTGTTTCTAAAATAAACAGACACTTGCATTCCTCTTCCAACCAGGCTTTCGGAACATGAAAACATAAAAAAATTCATTCTGCAGTCAAAAATCACACAGACACTTCTCACTCAACGATCAGACATTTACAACAGTCTCTCTTCTTGTTTTGGCCGGCTCTATTTTTGGATCCATGACCTTTCAGGGAATTCGTAGTTTTATCTAAATAATTCCTCTCATAACTAGTTCCTGAGGATTCCACCCTGCTTTAATCATTTTTTCGATTAGCTTCTTTTGTTTTTCCGCCAGGTGGCGGGTAAGCAACCCTTCTGGTCCCCACTCGAGTTTACTTGTTTTCATGGCCATTCCTGGGTAGGACTAGTACCGTTAGGAATCTACTCTCAGAGGTCCGCTTTCTTTCTAGCGCGACTTGTAGTAAACTGTCTCTTGGCTACTGTCAGATCACAAGTTCTGCTGTTACACAAACTTATACAATTCTTAAAAACGCGTTTAAGCAATTCCCGCAGTGCTCTACATATCCTTAACGACTACCTACCACCGCTCAGCCCGTTCGTCCGACCCTGTTCACAGGTTTGGATTCCGTTAGCCGCTGTACACCGCTTGGTTCTACCCCGGGGTATTTCAAATTACACTACTGAGTCCGGAAGATGTCTCTCGGTATCACGATCCCACGGTCTAAATGTGTTCCCTACGCCTACTTGGTTCCTGGCCGTCATGTGGGACAAAAGTCCTCTTAATTCAGGCTCAGGCTAGGCGTTTGAGATATTAGACCGTCTCCTCATGTCGATCAACCAGCTTCCACCTTCCGCACACTTTATACTTAAAAATTGTTTTTTATACTCACCCGGGTTTTTTCCAAGGGCGTCCAGCGACTCCGGGAAATCCCGTCGACTACGCCATTGTTAGCGTTAGTGTTTTCTCAGAAGAATCACTCAACACTCAGAGTCGGTTCCAATGCTGATGCAGCTTTTATTACGCTCAGCGGGGAGGAAAAACTCAGGACCGTATCCAGGTTTCTCTCCACAGAACAAAGGGTTACATTCACTTTTATATGTTTCACAACAGTTACAAACAGTTTACTGCAGTTACACAGCCCATCACGGCTGGACACAAGCCAATCACAACGATTATAGATTACATATAGGTTCTTTTAACCCAATAGAATTCCCCTTATGTCTCAGGAACCATGTGTTCGTCATTTGTCAGCTTGGGCTGATTGATATAGGTTCTCTCACTAGTTCTTTCTTCTTGGAGAAATAATTGGTTTATAACCTTGTTTACAGGAGATGGGTTCTCTTATCTCTTTCTTCCTGGGGAATTAATTGGTTTATGGCCTTGAATACGGGAGATGGGTTCTCTCCTCATTATTCTTATCCTGCATCCAAGGTATTCCTATAGTGGGCCTCACAGGGTTATTGCTCGGTCATTGAACATTCAACAGTTCACAGCTTGACTACCTGATTTCCCATCATGCCTGGGCAGCCATTTTATGTGTGGCCACTTTAAACTTATATGCGTTTAGATATATCTAGCATGTGCCTAATGCCTAGTATTCTGGTATATTCTAAAGGTGCCTACCTCCTACAACACATCGTACATCACACATTCAACATCGCACATTGTACATCCTACATTACACACCGTACATCGCACATCGTACATCGTAAATCATACATCACACGTCATTTTACATCGTACATCGTACATAGTAAATCTTACATCGTACATTCAACGTCGTACATTGAACATCGTACATCACACATCATACATTCAACATCGTACATCGTGCATTCTACATCGTACATTGTACATCGTACATTCAACATCATATATCGCACATCGTACATTCAACATCACACATCGTACATTGTACATTGTACATCGCACATCATGTATCATACATCGCACATTGCACATTGTACATCGTACAGCATACATCGCACATAGTACATCGTACATTGCACATCGCACATCGTACATTGCACATCGTACATCGTACATCATACATTCAACATCGCACGTTGTACATCCTACATCGTACATCGTAAATCATATTTCACACGTCATTTTACATCGTACGTCGTACATGGTAAATCTTACATCGTACATTGAACATCGTACACTGAACATCGTACATCACACATCATACATTCAACATCGCACATCTTGCATTCTACATCGTACATTGTACATCGTACATTGTTCATCGTACATCATACATCGTACATTGTACATCGTACATTCAACATCACATATCGTACATTGTACATCGCACATCGTGTATCATACATCGCACATTATATGTCGCACATCGTACATTCAACATCGCACATTATACATTCAACACCATACATTCAACATCGTAAATTCGACATCATACATCGTACATTCAACATCGTACATCGAACATTTAACAACGTACATCACACGCCGTACATTCAACATTGCACATTGTACATCGTACATCGCACATCGTACAACACACGTCCTTTTACATCGTACATCGTACATTCAATATCATACATTCAACATCGTAAATTCAACATCACACATTGTACATTTAACATCGCACAATGTACATCATACATCGCACATCGTACATCGTACATCACACATCATTTTACATCGTACATCGCACATCGTACATGGTAAATCTTACATCGTACATTCAACATCGTACATCGCACATCGTACATTCAACATCGTACATCGCACATCAGACATCGTACATTCAACATCACACATTGTACATTGTACATCGCACATCGTGTATCATACATCGCACATCGCACATCGTACATTCAACATCGTACATCGCACATCAGACATCGTACATTGTACATACAACATCACACATTGTACATTGTACATCGCACATTGTGTATCATACATCGTACATCGTACATTCAACATCGCACATCATACATTCAACATCGCACAATGTACATCGTACATTGCACATTGTACATCCTACATTGCACATCGTACATCGTACATCGTAAATCATACTTCACACATCATTTTACATCGTACATCGTACATCGCACATCGTACATGGTAAATCTTACATCGTACATTCAACACCGTACATTGAACATCGTACATCGCACACCATACATTCAACACTGTACATCATACATTCTACATCGCACATTGTACATCGTACGTTGTACATCGCACATCATACATTCAACATCGTACATTACACATTGCACATCGTACATTCAACATCATACATCATACATCGTACACTGCACATCATACATCGCACATCATACATCGTACATCATACATTCAACATCGCACGTTGTACATCCTACACTGCACATCGTACATCATACATCGTGCATCATAAATCATACTTCACACATCATTTTACATTGTACATCGTACATGGTAAATCATACATCGTACATTCAACATCGTACATTGAACATCGTACATCGTACATCACACATCATACATTCAACATCGTACATCTTGCATTATACATCGTACATTGTACACCATACATTGTTAATCGTACATCGTACATTACACATCGTACATCGTACATCACACATTCAACATCGTACATTGTACATCGTACATTGCACACCGTACATCGTACATCGTAAATCATACTTCACACGTTATTTTACATCATACATCGCACATCGTACATGGTAAATCTTACATCGTACATTCAACATCGTACATTGAACATCGTACATCGCACACCATACATTCAACACTGTACATCATACATTCTACATCGCACATTGTACATTGTACATCGCACATCATACATTCAACATCGTACATTACACATTGCACATCGTACATTCAACATCATACATCATACATTGTACACTGCACATCATACATCGCACATCGTACATCGCACATCATACATTCAACATCGCACGTTGTACATCCTACACTGCACATCGTACATCGTACATCATACATCGTGCATCATAAATCATACTTCACACGTCATTTTACATCGTACATCGTACATGGTAAATCATACATCGTACATTGAACATCGTACATCACACATCATACATTCAACATCGTACATCTTGCATTCTACATCGAACATTGTACATCATACATTGTTAATCGTACATTGTACATCGTACATTGTACATCGTACATTGTTCATCGTACATCGTACATCACATATTCAACATCGCACATTGTACATCCTACATTGCACACCGTACATCGCACATCGTACATCGTAAATCATACTTCACACGTCATTTTACATCTTACATAGTAAATCTTACATCGTACATTCAACGTCGTACATTGAACATCGTACATCGTACATCACACATCATACATTCAACATCGTACATCATGCATTCTACATCGTACATTGTACATCGTACATTGTACATTCAACATCATATATCGCACATCGTACATTCAACATCACACATCGTACATTGTACATCGTACATCATACATTTTACATTACAAATCGTACATTGTACATGCAACATCTCACATCGTACATTTAACATCGTACATCATACATCGCACATCATACATCGTACATTGTACATTCAATATCGTACATCGTACTAGCACATCACACATTGCACATCGTACATCGCACATTGTACATTCAACATCGTACATCATACATTGCACACCGTACATCATATCACACATCGTACATTCAACATCGGACATTCAACATCGTACATTGAACATCGTACATCGCACATCATACATTCAACACCGTACATCGTACATTCTACATCGTACATTGTACATCATATGTTGTACATCGCACATCATACATCATACATCATACATTCAACATCACACATCGTACATTGTACATTGTACATCGCACATCGTGTATCATACATCGCACATAGTACATCGTACATTGCGCATCGTACATCGTACATCATACATTCAACATCGCACATTGTACATCCTACACTGCACATCGTACATCATACATCGTGCATCATAAATCATACTTCACACGTCATTTTACATCGTACATCGTACATGGTAAATCATACATCGTACATTCAACATCGTACATTGAACATCATACATCGTACATCACACATCATACATTCAACATCGTACATCTTGCATTCTACATCGTACATTGTACATCGTACATTGTTCATCGTACATTGTACATTACACATCGTACATCGTACATCACACATTCAACATCGCACATTGTGCATCCTACACTGCACATCGTACATCATACATCGTGCATCATAAATCATACTTCACACGTCATTTTACATCGTACATCGTACATGGTAAATCATACATCGTACATTCAACATCGTACATTGAACATCATACATCGTACATCACACATCATACATTCAACATCGTACATCTTGCATTCTACATCGTACATTGTACATCGTACATTGTTAATCGTACATTGTACATCGTACATTGTTCATCGTACATCGTTCATCGTACATCGTACATCGTACATCACACATTCAACACCGCACATTGTACATCCTACATTGCACACCGTACATCGCACATCGTACATCGTAAATCATACATCACACGTCATTTTACATCGTACATCGTACATAGTGAATCTTACATCGTACATTCAACGTCGTACATTGAACATCGTACATCACACATCATACATTCAACATCGTACATCGTGCATTCTACATCGTACATTGTACATCGTACATTCAACATCATATATCGCACATCGTACATTCAACATCACACATCGTACATTGTACATTGTACATCGCACATCATGTATCATACATCGCACATTGCACATTGTACATCGTACAGCATACATCGCACATAGTACATCGTACATTGCACATCGCACATCGTACATCATACATTCAACATCGCACGTTGTACATCCTACATCGTACATTGTAAATCATATTTCACACGTCATTTTACACCGTACGTCGTACATGGTAAATCTTACATCGTACATTGAACATCGTACATTGAACATCGTACATCGTACATCACACATCATACATTCAACATTGCACATCTTGCATTCTACATCGTACATTGTACATCGTACATTGTTCATCGTACATCATACATCGTACATTGTACATTACACATCGTACATTGTACATGCAACATCGCACATCGCACATTTAACATCGTACATCATACATCGTACATCGCACATCGTACATTCAACATCACATATCGTACATTGTACATTGCACATCGTGTATCATACATCGCACATTGTATGTCGCACATCGTACATTCAACATCACACATTATACATTCAACACCATACATTCAACATCGTAAATTCAACATCATACATCGTACATTCAACATCGTACATCGAACATTTAACAACGTACATCACACGTCATACATTCAACATCGCACATTGTACATCGTACATCGCACATCGTACAACACACGTCATTTTACATCGTACATCGTACATTCAATATCATACATTCAACATCGTAAATTCAACATCACACATCGTACATTCAACATCGCACAATGTACATCATACATCGCACATCGTACATCGTACATCACACATCATTTTACATCGTACATCGCACATCGTACATGGTAAATCTTACATCGTACATTCAACATCGTACATCGCACATCGTACATTCAACATCGTACATCGCACATCAGACATCGTACATCGTACATTCAACATCACACATTGTACATTGTACATCGCACATCGTGTATCATACATCGCACATCGCACATCGTACATTCAACATCATACATCGCACATCAGACATCGTACATTGTACATACAACATCACACATTGTACATTGTACATCGCACATCGTGTATCATACATCGCACATCGTACATCGTACATCATACATTCAACATCGCACATCATACATTCAGCAACATACATTCAACATCATACATCGTACATTCAACATCGCACAATGTACATCGTACATTGCACATTGTACATCCTACATTGCACATCGTACATCGTACATTGTACATCATACATCGTAAATCATACTTCACACATCATTTTACATCGTACATCGTACATGGTAAATCATACATCGTACATTCAACATCGTACATTGAACATCGTACATCGTACATCACACATCATACATTCAACACCGTACATCTTGCATTCTACATCGTACATTGTACATCATACATTGTTAATCGTACATCGTACATCGTACATCGTACATTACACATCGTACATCGTACATCACACATTCAACATCGCACATTGTACATCCTACATTGCACACCATACATCGCACACCGTACATCGTAAATCATACTTCACACGTCATTTTACATCGTACATCGTACATCGCACATCGTACATGGTAAATCTTACATCGTACATTCAACATCGTACATTGAACATCGAACATCGCACACCATACATTCAACACTGTACATCATACATTCTACATTGCACATTGTACATTGTACATCGCACATTGCACATTGTACATTCAACATCATACATCATACATCGTACACTGCACATCATACATCGCACATCATACATCGTACATTCAACATCGCACGTTGTACATCCTACACTGCACATCGTACATCGTACATCATACATCGTGCATCATAAATCATACTTCACATGTCATTTTACATCGTACATCGTACATGGTAAATCATACATCGTACATTCAACATCGTACATTGAACATCGTACATCGTACATCACACATCATACATTCAACATCGTACATCTTGCATTCTACATCGTACATTGTACATCATACATTGTTAATCGTACATTGTACATCGTACATTGTTCATCGTACATCGTACATCACATATTCAACATCGCACATTGTACATCCTACATTGCACACCGTACATCGCACATCGTACATCGTAAATCATACTTCACACGTCATTTTACATCGTACATAGTAAATCTTACATCGTACATTCAACGTCGTACATTGAACATCGTACATCGTACATCACACATCATACATTCAACATCGTACATCATGCATTCTACATCATACATTGTACATCGTACATTGTACATTCATCATATATCACACATCGTACATTCAACATCACACATCGTACATTGTACATCACACATCATGTATCATACATCGCACATTGCACATTGTACATCGTACAGCATACATTGCACATAGTACATCGTACATTGCACATCGTACATTGCACATCGTACATCGTACACCACACATTCAACATCGCACGTTGTACATTGAACATCATACATCGCACATCATACATCATACATCATACATCATACATCATACGTTCAACATCACACATCGTACATTGCACATCGTGTATCATACATCGCATATCGCACATAGTACATCATACATTGCACATCGCACATCGTACATTGCACATCACATTCAACATCGCACATTGTACATCGTACATTGAACATCGTACATCGCACATCATACATCATACATCGTACATCATACGTTCAACATCACACATCGTACATTGTACATTGTACATCGCACATCGTGTATCATACATCGCACATAGTACATCGTACATTGCACATCGCACATCGTACATTGCACATCGTACATCATACATCCTACTCTGCACATCGTACATCATACATCGTACATCGTAAATCATATTTCACACGTCATTTTACATCGTACATCGTACATGGTAAATCTTACATCGTACATTGAACATCGTACATCGTACATCACACATCATACATTCAACATCGTACATCATGCATTCTACATCGTACATTGTACATCGTACATTGTACATTCATCATATATCACACATCGTACATTCAACATCACACATCGTACATTGTACATCGCACATCATGTATCATACATCGCACATTGCACATTGTACATCGTACAGCATACATTGCACATAGTACATCGTACATTGCACATCGTACATTGCACATCGTACATCGTACACCACACATTCAACATCGCACGTTGTACATTGAACATCATACATCGCACATCATACATCATACATCATACATCATACGTTCAACATCACACATCGTACATTGCACATCGTGTATCATACATCGCATATCGCACATAGTACATCATACATTGCACATCGCACATCGTACATTGCACATCACATTCAACATCGCACATTGTACATCGTACATTGAACATCGTACATCGCACATCATACATCATACATTGTACATCATACGTTCAACATCACACATCGTACATTGTACATTGTACATCGCACATCGTGTATCATACATCGCACATAGTACATCGTACATTGCACATCGCACATCGTACATTGCACATCGTACATCATACATCCTACTCTGCACATCGTACATCATACATCGTACATCGTAAATCATATTTCACACGTCATTTTACATCGTACATCGTACATGGTAAATCTTACATCGTACATTGAACATCGTACATCGTACATCACACATCATACATTCAACATCGCACATCTTGCATTCTACACCGTACATTGTACATCGTACATTGTTCATCGTACATCATACATTACACATCGTACATTGTACATGCAACATCGCACATCGTACATTTAACATCACATATCGTACATTGTACATCGCACATCGTATATCATACATCGCACATTGTATGTCGCACATCGTACATTCAACATCGCACATTATACATTCAACACCATACATTCAACATCGTAAATTCAACATCATACATCGAACATTTAACAACGTACATCACACGTCATTTTACATCGTACATCGTACATTGAACATCGTACATCGTACATCACACATCATACATTCAACATCGCACACCTTGCATTCTACATCGTACATTGTACATCGTACATTGTTCATCGTACATCATACATCGTACATTGTACATTACACATCGTACATTGTACATGCAACATCGCACATCGCACATTTAACATCGTACATCATACATCGTACATCGCACATCGTACATTCAACATCACATATCGTACATTGTACATCGCACATCGTGTATCATACATCGCACATTGTATGTCGCACATCGTACATTCAACATTGCACATTATACATTCAGCACCATACATTCAACATCGTAAATTCAACATCATACATCGAACATTTAACAACGTACATCACACGTCGTACATTCAACATCGCACATTGTACATCGTACATCGCACATCGCACATCGTACATCACACGTCCTTTTACATCATACATTCAATATCATACATTCAACATCATAAATTCAACATCACACATCGTACATTCAACATCGCAAAATGTACATCATACACCGTACATCGTACATCACACATCATTTTACATCGTACATCGCACATCGTACATGGTAAATCTTACATCGTACATTCAACATCGTACATTCAACATCGTACATCGCACATTAGACATCGTACATCGTACATTCAACATCACACATTGTACATTGTACATCGCACATCGTGTATCATACATCGCACATCGCACATCGTACATTCAACATCGTACACCGCACATCAGACATCGTACATTGTACATACAACATCACACATTGTACATTGTACATCGCACATCGTGTATCATACATCGCACATCGCACATCGTACATCGTACATCGTACATTCAACATCACACATTGTACATTGTACATCGCACATCGTGTATCATACATCGCACATCGCACATCGTACATTCAACATCGTACACCGCACATCAGACATCGTACATTGTACATACAACATCACACATTGTACATTGTACATCGCACATCGTGTATCATACATCGCACATCGCACATCATACATCGCACATCATACATCGTACATCATACATTCAACATCGCACGTTGTACATCCTACACTGCATATCGTACATAGTACATCATACATCGTGCATCATAAATCATACTTCACACGTCATTTTACATCGTACATGGTAAATCATACATCGTACATTCAACATCGTACATTGAACATCGTACATCGTACATCACACATCATACATTCAACATCGTACATCTTGCATTCTACATCGTACATTGTACATCATACATTGTTAATCGTACATCGTACATCGTACATCACATATTCAACATTGCACATTGTACATCCTACATTGCACACCGCACATCGCACATCGTACATCGTAAATCATACTTCACACGTCATTTTACATCGTACATCGTACATAGTAAATCTTACATCGTACATTCAACGTCGTACATTGAACATCGTACATCGTACATCACACATCATACATTCAACATCGTACATCATGCATTCTACATCGTACATTGTACATCGTACATTGTACATTCAACATCATATATCGCACATCGTACATTCAACATCACACAGTACATTGTACATCGCCCATCATGTATCATACATCGCACATCGCACATTGCACATTGTACATCGTACAGCATACATCACACATAGTACATCGTACATTGCACACCGCATATTCAACATCGCACGTTGTACATCGTACATTGATCATACATCGCACATCATACATCATACATCATACATTCAACATCACACATCGTACATTGTACATCGCACATCGTGTATCATACATCGCACATAGTACATCATACATTGCACATCGCACATCGTACATTGCACATCGTACATCATGCATCATACATTCAACATCGCACGTTGTACATCCTACACTGCACATCGTACATCGTACATCATACATCGTAAATCATATTTCACATGTCATTTTACATCGTACATCGTACATGGTAAATCTTACATCGTATATTGAACATCGTACATCGTACATCATACATTCAACACCATAAATTCAACATCATACATCGTACATTCAACATCGTACATCGAACATTTAACAACGTACATCACACGTCGTACATTCAACATCGTACATTGTACATCGTACATCGTACATCGCACATCGCACATCGTACATCACACGTCCTTTTACATCGTACATTGTACATTCAATATCATATATTCAACATCGTAAATTCAACATCACACATCGTACATTCAACATCGCACAATGTACATCATACATCGCACATCGTACATCGCACATCATTTTACATCGTACATCGCACATCGTGCATCGTACATCGCACATCATACATTCAGCATCATACATTCAACATCATACATCGTACATTCAACATCGCACAATGTACATCGTACATTGCACATTGTACATCATACATCGCACATCGTACATCACACATTCAACATCGCACATTGTACATCCTACATTGCACATCGTACATCGTACATTGTACATCATACATCGTAAATCATACTTCACACATCATTTTACATCGTACATCGTACATCGCACATTGTACATGGTAAATCTTACATCGTACGTTCAACATCGTACATTGAACATCGTACATCGCACACCATACATTCAACACTGTACATCATGCATTCTACATCGTACATTGTACATCGTACATTGTACATTCAACATCATATATCGCACATCGTACATTCAACATCACACATAGTACATCGTACATTGATCATACATCGCACATCATACATCATACATCATACATTCAACATCACACATCGTACATTGTACATCGCACATCGTGTATCATACATCGCACATAGTACATCATACATTGCACATCGCACATCGTACATTGCACATCGTACATCGTGCATCATACATTCAACATCGCACGTTGTACATCCTACACTGCACATCGTACATCATACATCGTAAATCATATTTCACATGTCATTTTACATCGTACATCGTACATGGTAAATCTTACATCGTACATTGAACATCGTACATCGTACATCACACATCATACATTCAACACCATAAATTTAACATCATACATCGTACATTCAACATCGTACATCGAACATTTAACAACGTACATCACACGTCGTACATTCAACATCGTACATTGTACATCGTACATCGTACATCGCACATCGCACATCGTACATCACACGTCCTTTTACATCGTACATTGTACATTCAATATCATATATTCAACATCGTAAATTCAACATCACACATCGTACATTCAACATCGCACAATGTACATCATACATCGCACATCGTACATCGTACATCGCACATCATTTTACATCGTACATCGCACATCGTGCATCATACATCGCACATCGTACATCGCACATCGTACATCGCACATCATACATTCAGCATCATACATTCAACATCATACATCGTACATTCAACATCGCACAATGTACATCGTACATTGCACATTGTACATCATACATCGCACATCGTACATCACACATTCAACATCGCACATTGTACATCCTACATTGCACATCGTACATCGTACATTGTACATCATACATCGTAAATCATACTTCACACATCATTTTACATCGTACATCGTACATCGCACATCGTACATGGTAAATCTTACATCGTACGTTCAACATCGTACATTGAACATCGTACATCGCACACCATACATTCAACACTGTACATCATACATTCTACATCGCACATTGTACATCGTATGTTGTACATCGCACATCATACATTCAACATCGTACATTACACATTGCACATTGTACATTCAACATCATACATCATACATCGTACAATGTGCATCATAGATCGCACATCATACATCGTACATTATACATTCAACATCGCACGTTGTACATCCTACACTGCACATCGTACATCACACATCATACATTCAACATCGTACATCTTGCATTCTACATCGTACATTGTACATCGTACATTGTTAATCGTACATTGTACATTACACATCGTACATTGTACATCACACATTCAACATCGCACATTGTACATCCTACATTGCACACCGTACATCGTACATCGTACATCGTAAATCATACATCACACGTCATTTTACATCGTACATCGTACATAGTAAATCTTACATCGTACATTGAACATCGTACATTGAACATCGTACATCACACATCATACATTCAACATCGTACATCATGCATTCTACATCGTACATTGTACATCGTACATTGTTCATCGTACATCGTACATTACACATTGTACATTGTACATGCAACATCGCACATCGTACATTTAACATCGTACATCATACATCGTACATCGCACATCGTACATTCAACATCACACATCGTACATTGTACATCACACATCGTGTATCATACATCGCACATTGTATGTCGCACATCGTACATTCAACATCGTACATCACACATTCAACATCGCACATTGTGCATCCTACACTGCACATCGTACATCATACATCGTGCATCATAAATCATACTTCACACGTCATTTTACATCGTACATCGTACATGGTAAATCATACATCGTACATTCAACATCGTACATTGAACATCGTACATCGTACATCACACATCATACATTCAACATCGTACATCTTGCATTCTACATCGTACATTGTACATCGTACATTGTTAATCGTACATTGTACATTACACATCGTACATCACACATTCAACATCGTACATTGCACACCGTACATCGTACATCGTAAATCATACATCACACGTCATTTTACATCGTACATCGTACATAGTAAATCTTACATCGTACATTGAACATCGTACATTGAACATCATACATCACACATCATACATTCAACATCGTACATCGTGCATTCTACATCGTACATTGTACATCGTACATTGTTCATCGTACATCGTGCATTCTACATCGTACATTACACATCGTACATTGTACATGCAACATCGCACATCGTACATTTAACATCGTACATTATACATCGTACAACGCACATCGAACATTGTACATCGCACATTCAACATCGTACATCGCACATCGTACATTCAACATCACACATCGTACATTGTACATCGCACATCGTGTATCATACATCGCACATTGTATGTCGCACATCGTACATTCAACATCGCACATCATACATTCAACACCATACATTCGACATCGTAAATTCAACATCATACATCATACATTCAACATCGTACATCGAACATTTAACAACATACATCACATGTCGTACATTCAACATCGCACATTGTACATCGTACATCGCACATCGCACATCACACGTCCTTTTACATCGTACATCGTACATTCAATATCATACATCGTAAATTCAACATCACACATCGTACATTCAACATCACACAATGTACATCATACATCGCACATTGTACATCACACATCATTTTACATCGTACATCGCACATCGTACATGGTAAATCTTACATCGTACATTCAACATCGTACATCGCACATCGTACATTCAACATCGTACATCGCACATCAGACATCGTACATCGTACATTCAACATCACACATTGTACATTGTACATCGCACATCGTGTATCATACATCGCACATCGTACATCGCACATCGTACATCGCACATCGTACATCATACATTCAACATCGCACATCATACATTCAGCATCATACATTCAACATCATACATCGTACATTCAACATCGCACAATGTACATCGTACATTGCACATTGTACATCATACATCGCACATCGTACATCGTACATTGCACATCGTACATCACACATTCAACATCGCACATTGTACATCCTACATTGCACATCGTACATCATAAATCATACTTCACACATCATTTTACATCGTACATCGTACATCGCACATCGTACATGGTAAATCTTACATCGTACATTCAACATCGTACATTCAACATCGTACATCGCACACCATACATTCAACACTGTACATTGTACATTCTACATCGCACATTGTGCATCGTACATTGTACATTACACATTGCACATCGTACATTCAACATCATACATTATACGTCATACAATGCACATCATACATCGCACATCATACATCGTACATCATACATTCAACATCGTACATAGCACATCGCACATTGTACATTCAACATCGTACATCATACATTGCACATCGTATATCGCACATCATACATTGCACATTCAACATCATACATTGCACATCATTTATCGCACATTGTACATTCAACATCGTACATCATACATCGCACATCATACATCGCACATCGTACATTCAACATCACACATCACACATTGTACAATGCACATCATACATCATATATCATACATTAAACATCGTACATAGCACATCGCACATTGCACATCGTACATCGCACATTGTACATTCAACATCACACATCGTACATTGTACATTGTACATAGCACATCGTGTATCATACATCGCACATCGCACGTCGTACATCCTGCATTGCACATCGTACATCGTACATCGTAAATCATACTTCACACGTCATTTTATACATCGTATATCATACATGGTAAATCTTACATCGTACATTCAACATCGTACATTGAACATCGTACATCGAACATTCAACATTGTACATTCAACATCATACATCGCACATCATACATCGTACATCATACATCGTACATTCATCACACATTGTACATTCATCATACATTGAATATCGTACATCGTACATCGCACATCATACATTCAACATTGTACATCATACATCGTACATTCAAAATCATATATCGTACATCGCACATCATACATTCAACATCGTAAATTCAACATCATACATCGTACATTCAACATCATACATCGCACATCGTACATCATACATCGCACATCGTACATCACACGTCATTTTACATTGTAAATCGTACATCACACATCGTACATGGTAAATCTTACATCGTACATTCAACATCGTACATTGAACATCGTACATCATACATTCAACATCGTACATCGTGCATTATACATCGTACATTGTACATCGTACATTCAACATCGTACATCATACATCGTACATCATACATTACACATCGTACATTACACATCGCACATCATACATCGTATGCCGTACATTCAACATTGTACATCGTACATTGTACATCGTACATTCTACATCGTACTTCGTACATAGCACACCGCACATTCAACATCATACATCATATATCGCACATCATATACCGTACATTGCACATCGTGTATCATACATCACACATCGTACATCGCACATCGTACATCGAACATTCAACAACGTACATCACACATCGTACATTCAACATCGCACATTGTACATCGTATATTGCACATCGTACATCGTACATTGTACATCATACATCGTAAATCATACACCACACATCATTTTACATTGTACATCGTACATCGCACATCATACATCGTACATTCAACATCAAACATTGAATATCGTACATCGCACATCGTACATCACATACCGTACATCGTACACAATATATCGTACATTACACATCGTACATTGTACATTCAGCATCATACATCGTACATTCAACATTGTACATCGTACATCGTACATCGTACATTGCATATCGTACATCGCACATCGTACATCATACATTGCTCATCATACATCGTATGTCGTGCATTCAACATCGCGCATCATACATCGTACACCGCACATCATACATCACACATCGTACATTCAACATTGTACATCGTATCCCGCAAATCGTACATGGTACATGGTAATTCAACATCGTACATTGTACATCGTACATTCAACATCATACATCATACCTCATACATTCAACATTGAACATCACACATCATACATTCAAAATCGTACATCGCACAGCATACATTCAACATTGTACATCGTACATCATACATTCAACATCATACATTACACATCGTACATCACACATCGTACATCATACACAATACATCATACATTACATATCGTACATTGTACATTCAGCCATACATCGTACATTCAACATTGTGCATCGTACATTGCACATCATACATCGTACATTCAACATCGTACATCATACATCGCGCATCATACGTTGTACATTGTACATTACACATCACACATCGTACATTCAACATCGTGCATCGTAAAGCATGCATCGTACATTGTACAGTCAACATCGTACATCGTTCACCGCACATCGTACATGGTACATCGTACATCCTACATTGTAAGTCAACATCGTACATCATACATCACACATCGTACATCGTTCACCGTACATCGTATATCGTACATTCAACATCGTGCATCGTACAGCATGCTCCGTACATCGTACAGTCAACATCGTACATCGTACAGTGTACATCGTACACCGCACATCATACATGGTACATCGTACATCCTACATTGTAAGTCAACATCGTTCATCGTATATCGTACATTCAACATCGTATATTATACATCGTATATTGTACATCATACATTCATCATACATCGTAGATAGCACATCATACATTGCACATTGTACATCGTACATTCAACATCGTACATCGTACGTCATGCATCATACATCACACATCGTATATCGTACACCATACATTCATCATACATCGTACATCATACATCGTACAGTCAACATCATACATCGTACAGTGTACATCGTACATTCAACATCGCACATCGTACACCGCACATCGTACATGGTACATCGTACATGGTAATTCAAGATCGTACATCGTATATCGTTCATCGTACATCATACCTCATACATCGCACATCGTATATCGTACATCGTACATCGTACATTCAACATCATACATCGTACATTCAACATCGCGCATTGTACAGCGTACGCCGTACAGTCATAATACATCGTACAGTGTACATTCAACTTCGCACATCGTACATCGTACATGGTACATCGTACATCATACATTGTAATTCAAGATCGTACATCGTTCATCGTACATCGTACATTCAACATCGCACATCATACATCACACATCATACATCGTACATCATACATTCAACATTGTACGTTAAACATCGCACATCGTACATTGCATATCGCACATCATACATCGTACATTCAATATCGTACGTTCAACATCGCACATCGCACATCATACATCATACATTCAATATCGTAAGTTCAACATCGTGCATCGTACATCATACATCGTACATTCAACATCGTGCATCGTACAGTATACATCGTATATCGTACAGTCAACGTCATACATCGTACACTGCACATCATACATGGTGCATCATACATTGTAATTCAACATCGTACATCGTTCATCGTACATCATACATTCAACATCGCACATCGTATATCGTTAATCATTCATCGTACACCGTACATTCAACATCGCATATCGTAGATGCAACATCGTATATCGCATATTCAACATCGTACATCGTACCTCATACATCGCATATCATACATTCAACATCATACATTCAACATTGTGCATCATACATCGTACATCGCACATCATACATCGTACATCACACATCGTACATGGTACATGGTACATTGTAATTCAACATCGTACATCGTACATCACACATCATACATTACACATCATACATCACATCGTACATCACACATCGCTCATCATACATCGTATATCGTACATTCAACATCGTGCATCGTACATCGCACATCGTACATCATACATTGCTCATCATACATCGTATATCGTACATTCAATATTGTGCATCATATATCGCACATCGCACATCGTACATCACACATCGTACATCCAACATCGTACATCGTATCCCGCACATCGTACATGGTGCATCGTACATTGTAATTCAACATCGTACATCGTACATCACACATCATACATCGTACAATGTACATCGTACATTCAAAATCATACATCGTACCTCATACATTCAACATTGTACATCACGCATCATACATCGTACATTCAAAATCATACATCGTACCTCATACTTTCAACATTGTACATCACACATCATACATTCAAAATCATACATCGTACATCGTACATCGCACAGCATACAACATTGTACATCGTACGTTGTACATCATACATTCAACATCATACATCACACATCGTACATCGTACCCAATACATCATACATTACACATCGTACATTGTAAATTCAGCATCATACATCGTACATCGCACATCATATATTCAACATCATACATTCAACATCATACATCGCACATCATACATGATACATTGTACATTACACATCACACATCATACATTCAACATCGTGCATCGTACAGCATGCATCGTACATCGTACAATCAACATTGTACATCGTACAGTGTACATCGTACATTCAACATCGTACATTGTACATGGTACATCGTACGTCCTACATTGTAAGTCAACATCGTACATCATACATCACACAGCGTACATCGTTCATCGTACATCGTATATCATACATTCAACATTGTACATTATATGTCATATATCGTACATTCAACATCATACATCGTACATTGTACATCATACATCGCACATTGTATATCGTACATTCAACATCGTACATCGTACATTGTACATCATACATTCATCATACATTACACGTCATACATCACATCGTACATCGTACATTCCACATTGTACATCGTACATCATACATTCAACATCATACATTACACATCGTACATCACACATCGTACACAATACATCATACATCGCACATCATGCATCGTACATTCAACTTCGTACATCGCACATCATACATGATACATTGTATATTACACATCACACATCGTATATTCAACGTTGTGCATCGTACAGCATGCATCGTACATCGTACAGTCAACATTGTACGTCGTACATGGTACATCATACATCCTACATTGTAAGTCAACATCGTACATCATACATCACACAGCGTACATCGTTCACCGTACATCGTATATCGCACATTCAACATTGTACATTATATGTCGTATATCGTACATTCAACATCGTACATTGTACATCGCACATCATACATTGCACATTGTACATCATACATCGTACATTGTACATCGCACATCATACATTGCACATTGTACATCATACATCACACATCGTATATCGTACATCATACATTACACATCATATATCACACATTACACATCGTACATTGTAAATTCAGCATCATACAAAGTACATTCAACATTGTACATCGTACATCGCACATCATGCATCGTACATTTAACATCGTACATCGTACATCGCACATCATACATGATGCATTGCATATTACACATCACACATCATATATTCAACATTGTGCATCGTACAGCATGCATCGTACATCGTACAGTCAACATCATACATCGTACATTGTACATCGCACATCATACATTGCACATTGTACATTGCACATTGTACATCGCACATCGTATATCGTACATCGTACATTCAACATCGTACAATCATACATTGTACAGTGTACATCGTAGATTCAACATCGTACATCATACACCGCACAATGCACATGGTACATCGTACATTGTAATTCAAGATCGTACATCGTACATCACACATCGTACATCGTACATTCAACATCGCACATCATACATTGCACATTCAATATCGTACATTAAACATCGCACATCGTACATCGCACATTCAACGTCGCACATCATACATTCAACATCGTGCATCGTACATCGTACAGCGTGCATCGTACAGTCAACATCATACATCGTACAGTGTACATCATACATTCAACATCGTACACCGCACATCGTACATGGTATATCGTACATTTTAATTCAACATCGTACGTCGTTCATCGTACATCGTACATTCAACATTGTATATCGTGCATCGTACATCGTACATTCAACATCGTACATCGTACCTCATACATCGCACATCATACATTCGACATTGTACATCGTACATCGCGCATCGTACATTGTACATTGTCAGAGGCGGGAGTTCGTGGCATTAGTGAGGCCTACAAAAGGCCAGCTGGTGCAGCTCCAGCCGGGAGAAAAAGCAAAAAGAAGTCGAAAGAAATCAAAAGGTGACGTCACAGACAAAAGAGTAAGTGATTGGTGAGTAGCTTTTCTTTTTCTTTTTTATATCAGTAAGTAACCTGTTAACATTGTTGTCACCAAATTAAGTGTATCTATGGGTTAAGTCATGGCAGGAGAGCTCGGACACATGATATGCTCCTCCTGTACCATATGGGAACTCAGGAACACTTCCGGTGTCCCTGACGACTTCGTGTGCGGGAAGTGTGTCCGCCTCCAGCTCCTGACGGACCACGTTGCGGAATTGGAGCTGAGGGTGGATTCACTCTGGAGCATCCACGATGCTGAGAATGACGTGATTAGCACGAGTAGCGAGTTGGTCTTACCGCAGGTGAAGGGTCCACAGCCAGATAGGGATTGGAAGACCAGCAGGAAGAGCAGTGCAAGGAAGGTAGTGCAGGGGTCCCCTGTGGTCATCCCCCTGCAAAACAGATACACTGCTTTGAGTACTGTTGGGGGGGATGACTCATCAGGGGAGGGCAGCAGCAGCCAAGTTCAAGGCACCATGGCTGGCTCTGCTGCACAGGAGGGCAGGAAAAAGAGTGGGAGAGCGATAGTGATAGGGGATTCAATTGTAAGGGGAATAGATAGGCGTTTCTGCGGCCGCAACCGAGACTCCAGGATAGTATGTTGCCTTCCTGGTGCAAGGGTCAAGGATGTCTCGAGAGGGTGCAGGATATTCTGAAAAGGGAGGGTGAACAGCCAGTTGTCGTGGTGCACATTGGTACCAACGACATAGGTAAAAAATGGGATGACGTCCTACGAAACGAATTTAAGGAGCTAGGAGCTAAATTAAAAAGTAGGACCTCAAAAGTAGTAATCTCGGGATTGCTACCAGTGCCACATGCTAGTCAGAGTAGGAATCGCAGGATAGCTCGGATGAATACGTGGCTTGACCAGTGGTGCAGCAGGGAGGGATTCAAATTCCTGGGGCATTGGAACCGGTTCTGGGGGAGGTGGGACCAGTACAAACCGGACGGTCTGCACCTGGGCAGGACCGGAACCAATGTCCTAGGGGGAGTGTTTGCTCATGCGGTTGGGAGGAGTTAAACTAATATGGCAGGGGGATGGGAACCATTGCAGGGAGACAGAGGGAAACAAAATGGAGACAGAAGCAAAAGACAGAAAGGAGACGAGTAAAAGTGGAGGGCAGAGAAACCCAAGGCAAAAAACAAAAAGGGCCACTTTACAGCAAAATCCTAAAGGGTCAAAGTGTGTTAAAAAGGCAAGCCTGAAGGCTCTGTGCCTCAATGTGAGGAGTATTCGGAATAAGGTGGACGAATTAACTGTGCAGATAGCGGTTAATGGATATGATGTGCTTGGCATCACGGAGACATGGCTCCAGGGTGACCAAGGCTGGGAACTCAACATCCAGGGCTATTCAACATTTAGGAAGGATAGACAGAAAGGAAAAGGAGGCGGGGTGGTGTTGCTGGTTAAAGAGGAAATTAATGCAATTGTAAGGAAAGACATTAGCCTGGATGATGTGGAATCAGTATGGGTGGAGCTACGGAATACCAAGGGGCAGAAAACGCGAGTGGGAGTTGTGTACAGACCACCAAACAGTAGTAGTGATGTTGGGGAGGGCATCAAACAGGAAATTAGGGGTGCATGCAATAAAGGTGCAGCAGTTATCATGGGTGACTTTAATATGCATATAGATTGGGCTAACCAAACTGGAAACAATACGGTGGAGGAGGATTTCCTGGAGTGCATAAGGGATGGTTTTCTAGACCAATATGTCAAGGAACCAACTAGGGGGAGGCCATCTTAGACTGGGTGTTGTGTAATGAGAGAGGATTAATTAACAATCTCATTGTGCGAGGCCCCTTGGGGAAGAGTGACCATAATACGGTGGAATTCTACATTAGGATGGAGAAGGAAACAGTTAATTCAGAGACCATGGTCCAGAACTTAAAGAAGGGTAACTTTGAAGGTATGAGGCGTGAATTGGCTAGGATAGATTGGCGAATGACACTTAAGGGGTTGACAGTGGATGGGCAATGGCAGACATTTAGAGACCGCATGGATGAACTACAACAATTGTACATCCCTGTCTGGCGTAAAAATAAAAAAGGGAAGGTGGCTCAACATTGGCTATCAAGAAAATCAGGGATAGTATTAAAGCCAAGGAAGTGGCATACAAATTGGCCATAAATAGCAGCGAACCCGGGGACTGGGAGAAATTTAGAACTCAGCAGAGGAGGACAAAGGGTTTGATTAGGGCAGGGAAAATGGATTATGAGAAGAAGCTTGCAGGGAACATTAAGACGGACTGCAAAAGCTTCTATAGATATGTAAAGAGAAAAAGGTTAGTAAAGAAAAACGTAGGTCCCCTGCAGTCAGAATCTGAGGAAGTCATAACGGGGAACAAAGAAATGGCAGACCAATTGAACAAGTGCTTTGGTTCGGTATTCACTAAGGAGGACACAAACAACCTTCCGGATATAAAAGGGGTCAGAGGGTCTAGTAAGAAGGAGCAACTGAGGGAAATCCTTATTATTCGGGAAATTGTGTTTGGGAAATTGGTGGGATTGAAGGCCGATAAATCCCCAGGGCCTGATGGTCTGCATCCCAGAATACTTAAGGAGGTGGCCTTGGAAATAGCAGATGCATTAACAGTCATTTTCCAACATTCCATAGACTCTGGATCAGTTCCTATGGAGTGGAGGGTAGCCAATGTAACCCCACTTTTTAAAAAAGGAGGGAGAGAGAAAACAGGGAATTATAGACCGGTCAGCCTGACATCGGTAGTGGGTAAAATGATGGAATCAATTATTAAGGATGTCATAGCAGCGCGTTTGGAAAGAGGTGACATGATAGGTCCAAGTCAGCATGGATTTGTGAAAAGGAAATCATGCTTGACAAATCTTCTGTAATTTTTTGAGGATGTTTCCAGTAGAGTGGACAAGGGAGAACCAGTTGATGTGGTGTATTTGGACTTTCAGAAGGCTTTCGACAAGGTCCCACACAAGAGATTAATGTGCAAAGTTAAAGCACATGGGATTGGGGGTAGTGTGCTGACGTGGATTGAGAACTGGTTGGCAGACAGGAAGCAAAGAGTAGGAGTAAATGGGTACTTTTCAGAATGGCAGGCAGTGACTAGTGGGGTACCGCAAGGTTCTGTGCTGAGGCCCCAGCTGTTTACATTGTACATTAATGATTTAGACGAGGGGATTAAATGTAGTATCTCCAAATTTGCGGATGACACTAAGTTGGGTGGCAGTGTGAGCTGCGAGGAGGATGCTATGAGGCTGCAGAGTGACTTGGATAGGTTAGGTGAGTGGGCAAATGCATGGCAGATGAAGTATAATGTGGATAAATGTGAGGTTATCCACTTTGATGGTAAAAACAGAGAGACAGAGTATTATCTGAATGGTGACAGATTAGGAAAAGGGGAGGTGCAACAAGACCTGGGTGTCATGGTACATCAGTCATTGAAGGTTGGCATGCAGGTGCAGCAGGCGGTTAAGAAAGCAAATGGCATGTTGGCCTTCATAGCGAGGGGATTTGAGTACAGGGGCAGGGAGGTGTTACTACAGTTGTACAGGGCCTTGGTGAGGCCACACCTGGAGTATTGTGTACAGTTTTGGTCTCCTAACTTGAGGAAGGACATTCTTGCTATTGAGGGAGTGCAGCGAAGGTTCACCAGACTGATTCCCGGGATGGCAGGACTGACATATCAAGAAAGACTGGATCAACTGGGCTTGTATTCACTGGAGTTCAGAAGAATGAAAGGGGATCTCATAGAAACGTTTAAAATTCTGACAGGACTGGACAGGTTAGATGCAGGAAGAATGTTCCCAATGTTGGGGAAGTCCAGAACCAGGGGTCACAGTCTAAGGATAAGGGGTAAACCATTTAGGACCGAGATGAGGAGAAACTTCTTCACCCAGAGAGTGGTGAACCTGTGGAATTCTCTACCACAGAAAGTTGTTGAGGCCAATTCACTAAATATATTCAAAAAGGAGTTAGATGAAGTCCTTACTACTAGGGGGACCAAGGGGTATGGCGAGAAAGCAGGAAGGGGGTACTGAAGTTACATGTTCAGCCATGAACTCATTGAATGTCGGTGCAGGCTAGAAGGCCGAATGGCCTACTCTTGCACCTATTTTCTATGTTTCTATGTTTCTATGTACATCGCACATCATATCTCGGAGATTGTATATCGTACATCATACATTCAACATCGTACATTGTACATCGTACATCATACATCATACATCATACATCGTACATCGCACATTGTACATTGTACATCGAACATTCAACATCGAACATTCAACATCGAACATTCAACATTGTACGTTATATATCGCACATCGTACATCACACATCATACACCGTACATCGTGCATTGTACATTAAACATCGCACATCGTACATTCAACATTGTGCATCATACAGCGTATAATCTGCATCGTACAGTCAACATCATACACCGTACATAGTACATGGAACATCATACATTCAACATCGTAAATCGTACGTCGTACATTCAACATTGTACATTATACATTGTATATCGTACTTCACACATTCAACATCATACATCGTACATCGTTCATTGCACATCGTACATCGTACATTGCACATTGCACATTGTACATCGTACATCGAACATCATACATCGTACATTGTACATCATACATTCAACATCGTAACTTCTACATCGTACAACGTACATCACACATCATAATCGCACATCGTACATCATACATCGCACATCGTACAATGTACATTCAACATCGTACATCATACATCGCACATTGTACATCGTACACCAGACGTCGCACATCGCACATTGTACATTATGCATCATATATCGTACATTCAACATCATACATCGTACATCGCACCTCGTACATTCAACATCGCAGTTCGCACATCGTACATCGTACATCAGACATCGCACATCATACATCGTACATCGTAAATTCAACATAGCACATCATACGTCGCACATCGTACATCGCACATCATATGTCGCACATCGTACATTCAACATCGTACATCGTACATAGCACATCGCACATTGCACATCGTACATTCAACATCGCACATCATACATCGTACATTGCACATCGAACATTTTACATCGGACATTCAACATCGCACATCGTACATGGTATATCGTACATCATACATTCATCATATATTCAACACCGTTAATTCAAAATCGTACATCATACATTGTACATTGTACATCCTACATTCAACATTGTTGGCCGGGCCACATTGTTCGCATGCCAGACACGAGACTCCCAAAGCAAGCGCTCTACTCGGAACTCCTTCACGGCAAACGAGCCAGAGGTGGGCAGTGGAAATGTTACAGGGACACCCTCAAAGCCTCCCTGATAAAGTGCAACATCCCCACTGACACCTGGGAGTCCCAGGCCAAAGACCGCCCTAAGTGGAGGAAGTGCATCCGGGAGCATGCTGAGCACCTCGAGTCTCATCGCCGAGACCATGCAGAGATCAAGCGCAGGCAGCGGAAGGAGCGTGCGGCAAACCAGTCCCATCCACCCTTTCCCTCGACCACTATCTGTCCCACCTGTGACAGAGTCTGTGGTTCTCATATTGGACTGTTCAGCCACCTAAGGACTCATTTTAAGAATGGAAGCAAGTCTTCCTCGATCCCGAGGGACTGCCTATGATGATGAGGGACAGGCTGGCCATCTGCTGGCTGATTATCTGAAAGCTTAAAGGTACAAGACTCGCATTAAGGTGAGGGCAGGGGGGCAGGAATGGAGCAGGGAAGGCAGACAGTATCAGGAGCTGGAAAGTGATGTAGCCCCCTGGTGTGGGGGGGAAGTGGGATGAGAAAAGGAGAGGGGATGAAGATACCGTTGCCCCCAGTGGGGTCGATGTTGCCGACGGCCACGGTGCCCACCACCTGCTGCCCAATGAGCCGCAGCACTCGCTCCCCCAGGCCTGAGAGCTGCTGGAGCTGAGGTTCAGAGGCTGGTATGTGGGACGTGTTGAAGCATGTTCTCACCTTGACCACCCGATGGAGAATTTGTCACCATTCCCTTTCATGTTGATTAATGTTTCAGTTCTTCTCCGCACATCACAGCAGTGCAGCGACCAGGATTTTGCTGACATGTAACCTTGCTGTGATTATGGTTACATCTCCTTCAGTGTTTCATAGAGGAAATATCAGAACACCTTGTTCTCCATCTTCGCCTGTGTCACTCATTGCACGAAAAGGGAATCAGTGGTGTATGTAGCACACAAATCACTGACTCCACATGGTCTGGTGTGAGTCTAACTGCTGTGACCTTCGTCCTTTATTGTTCAGCTCCAGAGTGTCTCTCAGGTGTGGTGGTCAGCCTTTTATACTGCCTGTTGCTGGCACTTCCAGGTTTCCCACCACAGTGCCCTCTGTGGTGTGGCATAGTGCTTACATTACATTTAAGGTATCAGGACGATACACACATCAATACATAACATCACACTTGTCCAACGGAAGGCAGGTAGGCACAGACAGTGCGTTAGTATGGTACATGTTATTTGGTACATTAACTAGTTATTGACTGGTAACGGATCCCTGATTTCCTTGTTAGCCCTTATCATTAATTGTACTTCATATCCATTATTTAACACAAATACAGTGGCCATTCAACATTAAAAAATTAATTCTTGTTATAAATTCACCATCTCACATTAACATAGCTCATTTTAGACTCGCTCTGCCTTACAGAAGTCCTTTGTGGGGACCACCTCTTGGTAAGGTCCTTTTAAGACTCCCGGGTGCACTTCCGTTTTAAGGCGCCATCTTTGATGCAGGAGGATTCCACAAGGCTTCTCCTTGGGCGCCGCCATCTTTGATGCTCCGCTGTTCTGGAAACGATACCGCTGCCATCTTGCTCTCCGCCGCTCCGGATGCCCTCCGCCGTCGCAGCCTCCGTTCCCCTCCGCTGCCACCTGATTTGCCGCCTCTCCTGCGGCCATCGTCGTCGCTTCTCCGGCGGCCACCGTAGCCGCCTCCCCCGCGTCCTCCCATGCAGCTGCAGTGGCCGCCGACCTCCAGCTGCTGCCGCCGCCTGACTCTCCCTCTGCGTGGGCCCCTCCGATCCGCCAGCCATCCTGGATCCTTTGCACCCCACCCGCAGCGCCCCGCCAGCTCACCCCCCCCCCCCCCCCCCCCCCACTAGGCCCCTCTCTGCAGGGCTGCTTGCCTGTGGGGGCTGGGGCTGCAGGATCTCTGTGGCTTGAGGTCCGGGCCTGGGGCTTGCCTGTGGGGGCTGGGGCTGCAGGATCTCTGTGGCTTGAGGTCCGGGCCTGGGGCTTGCCTGTGGGGGCTGAGGCTGCAGGATCTCTGTGAGAGGTCCGGGCCTGGGGCTTGCCTGTGGGGGCTGAGGCTGCAGGATCTCTGTGAGAGGTCCGGGGCTGGGGCTTGCCTGTGGGGGCTGAGGCTGCAGGATCTCTGTGAGAGGTCCGGGCCTGGGGCTTGCCTGTGGGGGCTGAGGCTGCAGGATCTCTGTGAGAGGTCCGGGGCTGGGGCTTGCCTGTTGGGGCTGAGGCTGCAGGATCTCTGTGGCTTCAGGTCCGGGGCTGGGGCTTGCCTGTGGGGGCTGAGGCTGAAGGATCTCTGTGGCTTGAAGTCCGGGCCTGGGGCTTGCCTGTGGGGGCTGGGGCTGCAGGATCTCTGTGGCTTGAGGTCCGGGCCTGGGGCTTGCCTATGGGGGCTGAGGCTGCAGGATCTCTGTGTGAGGTCCGGGGCTGGGGCTTGCCTGTTGGGGCTGAGGCTGCAGGATCTCTGTGTGAGGTCCGGGGCTGGGGCTTGCCTGTTGGGGCTGAGGCTGCAGGATCTCTGTGGCTTCAGGTCCGGGGCTGGGGCTTGCCTGTTGGGGCTGAGGCTGCAGGATCTCTGTGGCTTCAGGTCCGGGGCTGGGGCTTGCCTGTGGGGGCTGAGGCTGAAGGATCTCTGTGGCTTGAAGTCCGGGCCTGGGGCTTGCCTGTGGGGGCTGGGGCTGCAGGATCTCTGTGGCTTGAGGTCCGGGCCTGAGGCTTGCCTGTGGGGGCTGAGGCTGCAGGGTCTCTGTGTGAGGTCCGGGCCTGGGGCTTGCCTGTGGGGGCCGAGGCTGCAGGATCTCTGTGGCTTGAAGTCCGGGCCTGGGGCTTGCCTGTGGGGGCTGAGGCTGCAGGGTCTCTGTGTGAGGTCCGGGCCTGGGGCTTGCCTGTGGGGGCTGGGGCTGCAGGATCTCTGTGGCTTGAGGTCCGGGCCTGAGGCTTGCCTGTGGGGGCTGGGGCTGCAGGATCTCTGTGGCTTGAAGTCCGGGCCTGGGGCTTGCCTGTGGGGGCTGAGGCTGCAGGGTCTCTGTGTGAGGTCCGGGCCTGGGGCTTGCCTGTGGGGGCTGGGGCTGCAGGATCTCTGTGGCTTGAGGTCCGGGCCTGAGGCTTGCCTGTGGGGGCTGGGGCTGCAGGATCTCTGTGTGAGGTCCGGGCCTGGGGCTTGCCTGTGGGTGGATTGAGGCTGCAGCTCCAGCTCGGTCGGCACTGCTCTCTGGGGACCCGGGGCACGGCAGCACCCCGGAGAGCAGCAGCCTGTGGAGTGATGAAGTCTTCCCAGCTCCCACGGACCGTCCCCATCCACCTCCGGCCGAGGAGTGTCGGCCCATCGCCGGCAACGACCCACAAAGGTAAACCGTGCGTCTCGTCCCCGTGGGATACCTGCACCATCGCTCTGCCAAGAACAGGTATTAGTTCCCTGGTGTAGGTACGCAGCTTCGTCGTGACCGGGAATAGCTTGGGTCGTGCAGCTGGATTAATCCACAGTTTATCAAAAGTTCTCCGACTCATCAACGACGGACCCGAGCCCGTGTCCACTTCCATACTCACTGGGACTCCGTTGATTTTTACTTCCCTTATCACTGGGGGCGAATCGTCGGTACACGTGTACAGTCCCAACACCTCATCATCTTCTGCCTGCCCCTCGCTGGATGATGGATCATCCCCCATCTCCTCAGCCACACGGTGAGTCCGATTTCTTTTACACATACGCTGAAGGTGGCCTTTAACGTGGCAGGTATTGCACGTGTACTCCGCAAACCTGCACCGGTGAGCCCCATGGCTTCCTCCACAACGCCAGCATGGTGCTGCTTGATTGGCCCCCCTCAGCGGACTCTGAGTTCCAGGACCCCGAGGTCCGTGCTCTCTGCCTCGGGCAGAGCCACGTTCTGCAGTTTTGTCCGTGGTGGGCGCTATCCTGTGGACAGTGCCTGCCGGGTTCGAGACTGTGTGGATCATTTGCTTGGTGCTGCAAGTCGAGGTCATATGTGCCCGGCTGATGGCGATGGCCTTTGTCAGAGTGACTGTGGGTTCCGTGGCTAACAGCTTGTGAAGGAGTCCCTCGTGGCCAATCCCCATAACGAAAACGTCCCGCAACGCCTCGTCAAGGTGTGCCCCAAAATCACACGGCGCCGCGAGTCTCCTGAGGTCTGCAGCATATTTGGTGATATCCTGGCCCTCGGGTCTGCAGTGATGGTAAAATTTGTATCTGGCCGTGAGGATGCTCTCCTTCGGTTTCAACTGGTCACGAATGAGTTCAGTCAGCTCCTCATATGACTTGTCCCTGGCGCTCCCGGGTGCCAGCAAATCCCTGACGAGACAGTAAACCTCATCTCCACAACTGGAGAGCAATATCGCCTTACGCTTATCTCTCATTGCGTCCGTGTCCTCCGTCAGGTCGTTTGCTGTGAAGTAGTGCTCGAGCCTTTCCGTAAAGGCCTCCCAATCATTGCCCACGGTAAAATCCTTTAGCGAGACCAGAGTAGCCATGGTTGCGTGGAATTTGTCCGCTTCCTCGTCGCCAATGTGGTGTATGTAGCACACAAATCACTGACTCCACACGGTCTGGTGTAAGTCTAACTGCTGTGACCTTCGTCCTTTATTGTTCAGCTCCAGAGTGTCTCTCAGGTGTGGTGGTCAGCCTTATATAGTGCCTGTTGCTGGCACTTCCAGGTTTCCCACCACAGCGCCCTCTGTGGTGTGGCATAGTGCTTACATTACATTTAAGGTACCAGGACGATACACACATCATTACATAACAGGTGAACTGCAGGAGGTGGATTCAGAGACCTCGGGGGTTCCTGCGATCCCACCCTTTTCTCTCAGCTGGCAGTGTGGGGCCACAGTGAAATCGGTCGAGTCGATACGAATCGTCCATTTGCTTTAATTAGCAGAAGGCACAACGACAACCGACATGGAGAATGTGTGAGTGCTGCAGTGAGGAGGGGTGAGGAGGGGTGAGGTGGAGTGAGGTGGAGTGAGGTGGAGTGAGGTGGAGTAAGGAAGAGTGAGGTGGAATGAGGAGGAGTGAGGTGGAATGAGGAGGGGTGAGGAGGGGTGAGGTGGAGTGAGGAGGAGTGAGGTGGAATGAGGTGGGGTGAGGTGGAATGAGGAGGGGTGAGGAGGGGTGAGGTGGAGTGAGGTGGAGTGAGGAGGAGTGAGGTGGAGTGAGGAGGGGTGAGGTGGAGTGAGGTGGAGAGGTGAAATGAGGTAGAGTGAGGAGGGATGAGGTGGAGTGAGGAAGGGTGAGGAGGGGTGAGGTGGAGTGAGGAGGGATGAGGAAGGGTGAGATGGAGTGAGGAGGGATGAGGTGGAGTGAGGAGGGGTGAGGTGGAGTGAGGAGGGATGAGGAGGGGTGAGGAAGGGTGAGATGGAGTGAGGTGCAGTGAGGAGGAGTGAGGTGGAGTGAGGAGGGGTGAGGTGGAAGAGGAGGGATGAGGAAGGGTGAGGAAGGGTGAGATGGAGTGAGGTGCAGTGAGAAGGAGTGAGGAGGGGTGAGGTGGAGTGAGGAAGGGTGAGGAGGGGTGAGGAAGGGTGAGATGGAGTGAGGTGCAGTGAGGAGGAGTGAGGTGGAGTGAGGAGGGGTGAGGAAGGGTGAGATGGAGTGAGGTGCAGTGAGGAGGAGTGAGGTGGAGTGAGGAGGGGTGAGGAAGGGTGAGGAGGGGTGAGGAAGGGTGAGATGGAGTGAGGTGCAGTGAGGAGGAGTGACGTGGAGTGAGGAGGGGTGAGGAAGGGTGAGGAGGGGTGAGGAAGGGTGAGGAGGAGTGAGGTGGAGTGAGGAGGGGTGAGGAAGGGTGAGGAGGGGTGAGGAAGGGTGAGATGGAGTGAGGTGCAGTGAGGAGGAGTGAGGTGGAGTGAGGAGGGGTGAGGAAGGGTGAGGAGGGGTGAGGAAGGGTGAGATGGAGTGAGGTGCAGTGAGGTGCAGTGAGGTGGAGTGAGGAGGGGTGAGGTGGAGTGAGGAAGGGTGAGGAGGGGTGAGGAAGGGTGAGATGGAGTGAGGTGCAGTGAGGAGGAGTGAGGTGGAGTGAGGAGGGGTGAGGAAGGGTGAGGAGGGGTGAGGAAGGGTGAGATGGAGTGAGGTGCAGTGAGGTGCAGTGAGGTGGAGTGAGGAGGGGTGAGGTGGAGTGAGGAGGGGTGAGGTGGGGTGAGGAGGGATGAGGAGGGGTGAGGAGGGGTGAGGAAGGGTGAGATGGAGTGCGGTGCAGTGAGGAGGAGTGAGGTGGAGTGAGGAGGGGTGAGGTGGGGTGAGGTGGGATGAGGAGGGGTGAGGAAGGGTGAGGAGGGCTTTTAAACAGGAGTGTGAGAAACACGAGTTGCAGAAAGAGGGACAGGTTGGGAAGCTGTGTGTGGCCTGGGTAGAGGCCTGTATTTTATTTGGAGGCTGACTCTTGTGATGCAGTTAGTAACGGGAGAGCTGGGAGCAGGCGAGCTGGCCATTAGTCAGACACACCACCTTAGCTCTAGGTGCGAATGAAACCCTGTATGATCAAAGTATTGGCAGCTATGTGAACAATACACAATATCCGCGACCACTGAGTTCTTGAGTCGGGCTGAAGAGGCGTTAGAAATGTTTTTCCATTTATACAGCAGCCTCAGAGCAGAGACAGCTGTGGGAGCCCCATAGAGGTGTGAAACAAGAAGAATGGATAAAAGGGAGACAGGAGAGGGAGCGCAGCGAAGGGCAGAGGGTCAGGAGGAGACAGGAAGCACGGGTCACAAGGTGGATTTTCAGAAGCTTGTACAGGAGCAGAGGGAAGTGGAAATGGGAGGAGTTTAGGGAAGGCAAACTTCGAAGGGCTGAACCATGAACTGACAGCAGTAAACTGGGCTGAACTGTTCCTGGGAAACCTACAGCCAGTGGGAAATATTTGGTACGATATAAAACCAATTCATATCCCGAAATGGCTAGAACTCCACGTGTGCAGTTAAGCAACCATGGCCAACAAACGAGGCAGGAGACAGTATCGGGCGGAGAGAAAAGGCTGACACAAACACACGGAAAGGTGGAAATCCAGAGAACGGGGACTGATAAAAGGCAACAGAAAGGAATGAGGTGCACAAAGGGAATACGAGAAAAACTTGCAAGAGTCATCATCATCATCATCATCATCATAGACTTGCTTCCACTCCAAAACTGAGTTCTCAGGTGACTGAACAGTCCAATATGGGAATTACAGTCTGTCACAGATGGGACAGACAGTGGTTGAAGGAAAGGGTGGGTGGGGAATCTGATTGCTGCATGGTCCTTCCGCTGCCTGCGCTTGGTTTCTGCATGCTCTCGGCGATGAGACCCGAGGTGCTCAGCACCCTCCACTTAGGGCGGTCTTTGGCCAGGGATTCCCAGATGGTGCACTTAATCAAGGAGGCTTTGAGGGTGCTCTTGAAACGTTTCCTCTGCCCACCTGGGGCTCGCTTGCCATTCCGAGTAGAGCGCTTGCTTTGGGAGTCTTGTGTCGGGCATGCGGACAATGTGGCTTGCCCTGTGGTCAATGCTTCGATGCTGGGGATGTTGGCCTGATCGAGGACCATGCGAACCACGAGGGACTATGAAGCGCCTTCCTCCGTTTCGGCTGCCCCCAAAAGTTTGTCACTATCCTCCGCCTGCTCCACAACAACATGCAGGGCCTGATCCTGACCAACGGATCCATCATAGACCCAATCCACGTCCGGACCGGGGGTCAAGCAGGGCTGCGTCATCGCACCAATCCTCTTCTCAATCTTCCTCGCTGCAATGCTACATCTCACTCTCAACAAGCTCCCCGCTGGAGTGGAACTAAACTATAGAACCAATGGGAACCTGTTCAACCTTCGTCGCTTCCAGGCCACGTCCAAGACCGTCAAATCCTCTGTCGTCGGACTTGCAAGGGAGATCAAAGCTACCAGTAAAAGATTTTATAAATATAAGGAAAGCAGAGTAGTAAGGGGGAATAAAAACAGAAAAAGCTGGCAATACTCAGCAGATCAGGCAGCATCTGTGGAGAGGAAGCAGAGTTAACGTTTCAGGTCTGTGACTCTTGGTCAGAACTGTTGTGTATCTGTAAAGCATGCACTCCCATGTTCCGCCACCAGAGAGCTCATCCCCTGAAGTTCCAAGGGATCCCAGTGTGCATCCTCATCTGTGTTAGGAACACAATAACTGGCGACGAGAATACGAATCCAACACAAAGATGCAGTAAACTGTGGGCATCCTGGAGAAGTTCTCGGAGGGTGAGGACTGGGAAGCCTATGTCGAACGGCGAGACCAATACTTTGTAGCCAACGAGCTGGACGGAGAAGGAAACGCTGCAAAAAGGAGAGTGGTCCTCCTCACGGTCTGCGGGGCACCGACCTACAGCCTCATGAAGAATCTTCTGGCTCCAGTGAAACCCACAGATAAGTTGTATAAGGAGCTGTGTCCACTGGTTCGGGAGCATCTTAACCCGAGGGAGAGCGTGCTGATGGCGAGGTATCGGTTCTACACGTGCCAGCGATCTGAAGGTCAGGAAGTGGCGAGCTACATCGCCGAGCTAAGGCGACTTGCAGGACAATGTGAGTTTGATGGCTACCTGGAGTAAATGCTCAGAGACCTTTTTGTACTGGGCATTGGCCACGAGACCATCCTACGAAAACTTTTGACTGTAGAGACACCGACCCACAGTGAGGCCATTGCGATAGCACAGGCGTTTATGTCCACCAGTGATAACACCAAACAAATCTCTCAGCACACAAGTGCTAGCAATGTTCATAAATTAACTGGAACTGTGTTTGCGAGCAGAAATGTACAGGGCAGAACCCACGAGTCTGCAACTGCCAGCAGGTCTCAGATGACCCTGATGACTCAGAATCCCCAACAAAGGATGAATGCAAGGCAATTCACACCTTGTTGGCGTTATAGAGGCTTCCATTCAGCCTATTCATGGCACTTCAAAGGGTATGTTTGCAAGAGCTGTGGAACAATGGGGCACCTCCAACGAGCTTGCAAACAAGCTGCAAGCTCTGCAATACCTGCTAACCACCACGTGGCAGAGGAAGATCGGATCAAAGCAATTTCAAGCCTCAGAGAGAGGAGCCAGCTACTGAAGTACACCGTGGTGCACACATTTTTGCCGAAATGTCCACCTATAGTGCTAAATATAAAATTGAATGGCTTACCCGTAGCCATGGAACTGGACACTGGCGCTAGCCAATCCATCATGAGTAAAAAGATGTTTGCGAGACTGTGGTGCAACAAGGCATTCAGACCAACCCTGAGCCCCATCCACACAAAACTGAGAACGTACACCAAAGAGCTTATCACTGTCCTGGGCAGCGCCATGGTCACGGTCACCTACGAGGGCACGATGCACGAACTGCCACTCTGGATTGTCCCAGGTGATGGCCCCACACTGCTTGGAAGGAGCTGGCTGGGCAAAATCTGCTGGAACTGGGATGACATCCGAGTGCTATCACATGTCGATGAGGCCTCATGTACCCAGGTTAGAAAATTTCCTTCCCTTTTTGAGCCAGGCATTGGAAACTTTTCCGGGGCGAAGGTGTGGATCCACTTGGTCCCAGAGGCACGACCCATTCACCATAAGGCGCGAGCGGTACCTCACATGATGAGGGAGAGAGTGGAAATCGAGCTGGACAGGCTGCAACGCGAGGGCATCATCTCCCCAGTGGAATTCAGCGAGTGGGTCAGCCCAATTGTTCCAGTACTCAAAAGTGATGACACGGTCAGGATTTGCGGCGATTATAAAGTAACTGTTAATAGTTTCTCGTTATAGGACCAATACCCGCTACCTAAGGCAGACGACCTATTTGCGACGCTGGCAGGAAGCAAGACATTCACCAAGTTCGTCCTGACTTCGGCCTACATGACGCAGGAGCTGGAGAAGTCTTCGAAGGGCCTCACCTGCATCAACACGCACAAGGGACTGTTCATCTACAACAGATGCCTATTTGGAATTCGGTCGGCTGCAGCGATCTTCCAGAGAAACATGGAGAGCCTGTACCACACACGGTGGTCTTTCAAGACGACATATTGGTCACGGGTAGGGACACCGTCGAGCACCTACAAAACCTGGAGGAGGTTCCAGCGACTGGCTCGCGTAGGGCTGCGGCTGAAGAGGTCGAAATGCGTCTTCATGCATTTTTTGTGGAGAAAGATCGCGGCGGGCGACATTCGGCCCACAGACGCCAAGATAGAGGCTATCAGGAACGCGCCCAGGCCACAGAACGTCACGGAGCTGCGGTTATTCCTGGGACTCCTCAACTATTTTGGTAACTTCCTACTGGGGTTAAGCACCCTTTTAGAGCCCCTACATGTGTTATTGCGCAAAGGTGAGAACTGGGTATGGGGAAAAAAACCAAGTAATTGCTTTTGAGAAAGCCAGAAACATTTTATGCTCCAACAAGCTGCTTGTATTGTATAACCCATGTAAAAGACTCGTGCTAGCATGTGACGTGTCGTCGTACGGAATCGGGTGTGTATTACAACAAGCTAACGTTGCGGGGAAGTTGCAACCTGTCGCCTATGCTTCCAGGATCTTGTCTAAAGCTGCGAGGGCCTACAGCATGATTGAGAAAGAGGCTTTAGCGTGTGTGTTCGGGGTAAAGAAAATGCATCAGTATCTGTTTGGCCTCAAATTTGAGCTGGAAACCGATCACAAGCCCCTCACATCCCTGTTCGCTGAAAACAAGGGAATAAATACTAATGCCTCAGCCCGCATACAAAGGTGGGCACTCGCACTATCAGCGTATAACTATACCATCCACCACAGGCCAGGCACCGAGAACTGTGCGGATGCTCTCAGTCGGCTACCAGTGCCCACTACGGGAATTGAAATGGCGCAGCCTGCAAACTTGTTGATGGTGGTGCAGCCCGCAGACTTGTTGATGGTCATGGAAGCGTTTGAAAATGATAAATCACCTGTCACGGCCCGCCAGATTAGGACTTGGACCGGCCAAGATCCTCTGCTGTCCCGAGTAAAAAACTGTGTACTGCATGGGAGCTGGGCCAGCATCCCCGTTGAAACGCAAGAGCCAATCAAGCCATTCCAGCGGTGAAAGGACGAGCTCTGCTGCCTGTTGTGGGGTAACCGCGTAGTGCTACCAAAAAAGGGCAGGAAGACGTTCATCTCGGTTCTCCACAGCACACACTCGGGTATAGTAATGATGAAAGCGATAGCCAGATCCCACGTGTGGTGGCCCGGTATCGACTCTGACTTAGAGTCCTGTGTACGGCAATGCAGCGTATGTGGGATCAGTTGAGCAACACGCCCAGAGAGGCACCACTAAGTTTGTGGTCCTGGCCCTCCAGACCATGGTCGAGGATCCATGTCGACTATGCGGGCCTGTTTCTCGATAAAATGTTCCTGGTGGTGGTGGATGCTTTTTGAAAATGGATTGTGTAAAGTCCTTACACAATAACACAAATCCACACGAGGCACATTCTATGGACAAGGTCACTCCATGACCTGAACCTTTATTCACAGGACCAAGAAGTGAAGACCCTGCGTGGGACCTCCCTTTATATACCTGGATGACCAGGTGAGGAGTGTCTCGCACAAGTTCACCCCCTGTGGTCAAGGTGTGCATTTCTTTTCTTACGTATATACAGTATTGCGGTGTTGTTACATAAAGGTTATATACATGACAGATTGAATGTGAAATAATGTCGGGAAGCACCGCCACTGCCACCATTGGAAACCTGAGGGCCATGTTTGCCACCCACGGCCTGCCTGACATACTGGTCAGTGACAACGGTAACCATGTGTCACCAGTGCCGAATTTAAAGAATTCATGACCTGCAATGGGATCAAACATGTCACCTCTGCCCTGTTTAAACCAGCCTCCAATGGGCAGGCAGAGCGGGCAGTACAAACCATCAAACAGAGCCTTAAACGAGTCACAGAAGGCTCACTCCAAACCCGCCTGTCCTGAGTATTGCTCAGCTACCGCACGAGACCCCACTCGCTCACAGGGGTGCCCCCGGCTGAGCTACTCATGAAAAGGACACTTAAAACCAGACTCTCGCTGGTTCACCCCAGCCTGCATGATCAGGTAGAGAGCAGGCAGCAACAAAATGTAAACGATGGTCGTGCCACTGTGTCACGGGAAATTGATCTGAATGACCCTGTGTATGTGCTAAACTATGGACATGGTCCCAAGTGGATCGCGGGCACGGTGATAGCTAAAGAAGGGAGTAGGGTGTTTGTAGTCAAACTAGACAATGGACAAATTTGCAGAAAGCACCTGGACCAAACCAGGCTGCGGTTCACAGACTGCCCTGAACAACCCACAGCAGACACCACCTTTTTCGAGCCCACAACACACAGGATCAACACCACCACGCCGGACCAGGAAATCGAACCCATCACGCCCAACAGCCTAGCAAGGCCAGGCTCACCCAGCAGCCCTGCAGGGCCAACAACACGCCAGCCCAGCGAGGGCACAGCCAACACACCAGAACAGACATTTGTACCGAAGCGGTCCACCAGGGAAAGAAAGGCTCCCGACCGCCTCACCTTGTAAATAGTTTTCACTTTGACTTTGGGAGGGAGTGATGTTGTGTATCTGTAAAGCATGCACTCCCATGTTCCGCCACCAGGGAGCTCATCCCCTGAAGTCCCAAGGGATCCCAGCATCCCTTGGGAGCACTGTATATAAGCCGGCCCCTAAGGCCTGTTCCTCACTCTGGAGTGTCTTATTAAAGACTGAGGTCACTGTTACTTTAACTTCCCTGTGTGCAGCCTCATCTGTGTTAGGAACACAGTAAGAACTGGGAAAGGTTAGCGATGTAAGAGGTTTGTAAGCGAGTGTCGGGGCAGGGAAAGGGGGAGGGGAGGAATGAACAAAAGGGAAGGTCCGTGATTGGGTGGAGGGCAAGAGAGATTAAATGACAAACCGTCTGATGGTGAGAGGGGAGAGGAGACGTAAATGGGACAAGCACCGACTCCCACCTCCACCGTGACTATATTTCCTCCCGCCCCGCTTCGTAAGGAATCTATTCCACGATCCCAGTTTTTCCGTCACATCTGTTCTGATGCCGCCACCCTCCATACCACTGCTTCTGATAAGTCTTCCTTTTCCTGAACCGAGGATTTCCCTCCCCCATGGTTAACATGGCCCTCAACCGTATCCGTTGTGATGGACAGTATTGGCGGCTGGCACTGTGAGAGAAAGCACAGACTGGAGGGGAATGAAAATGCAGCTGTTGAGATGCCTGACTGGGAGATCTGGCTAAACTGTTCCAGATGTGACCTCGCGCCCTCTTTGATGTCTGTTGTAGATCTTTTACTTCTCTGCTGAACTAGTTCCGCTGCTGAGTGACGTCAGAAGAGGGCCAGGAACATTATGCAACATCTGGACAGAGCTGATTTGGAGCAGACTACGTGGGTGCAGATTACAATCCACCGACACTATCCCTATACTGGGCCTGAGCCCAGAAATACAGCCTCCACTTCACACACGCATGGTCCCATTTCCGCTGAATTCCGGAATTTCACAATCAGGAATTGTACTGAGGTCTGCAACAATTTCAGTTTTGCTGCTGATTTGAAAGCAGGGCCCAGAGTTGAGAGATCAATGTGACCCTCCCTCGAGGTTCTACAGTCACTGACGGGGGGCTTCACCGAGCCCACCCGCAAACACTCACTGATAACCAACAACAACTTGTTCTTACGTAGCGCCTTCAAACTAGAAAAATAAGTGAAAGGTGCTTCACAGGGTTGTAATGAGTCAGAATGGCGACCAAGCCAGAGAAGGTGTTAGGAGGTCTGGGCAATCCCTCCGGGAAAGAGGCGGGCTGTATGGAGTGCGCGCGGGGAGGAGGGGGGATTTGGGAGAGAGTTCCAGAGGTTCCAGACCTGCCAGTTGGAGGCAACGTGCCAATACTCAGCTGCGGGCTCTGTGCTTAGTGCCGGCAGACTGACAGCACCTTGTGTAATCTGTACCCCATCCCCCCTGTACCCCATTCCCCGGTACCCCATTCCCCTGTACCCCATCCCATGTACCCCATTTCCCCCTGTACCCAATTTTCCCCTGTATCCCATTCCCTCTGTACCCCATTCCCTGTACCCCATCCCATGTACCCCATTTCCCCCTGTACCCCATTCCCCTGTACGCCATTACTCTGTATCCCATTCCCTCTGTACCCCATTCCCCTGTATGCAATTTCCCTGTACCCCATTCCCTGTAACCCATTCTCCTGTATCCCATTCCCCTGTACCCCATACCCCTGTACCCCATTCCCTGAGACACCTCGGGGCCAGGTGATTCATTCAACCAGCAGCACCACTGCCCAGAATCCAGCAGTAACACACATCACCAATATTGCTCAGAACAAACACATGCAATCCAAAGTGCCAACCATTCCAAAGAAAGCAATGGGAAGATTCACTATACGCCATTGGGTGCAAGGTCCCTCTATCCACAGCCATTCATTCACCCCACACAAGGTGTGAGCCTTGTGTATTGGTGAGAGGATGGCACAGACACATGTTGTCACATTTCCCCAGTGACTGCGACCTGCACGTTGCCCCATCATCTGTACCCCATTCCCTGTACCCCATCCCCAGCAACCCAGTCCCTGTACCCCACCCCACCTGTACCCCATTCCCCAGTACCCCATCCCCCTGTACCCCATCCCCAGCAACCCAGTCCCTGTACCCCATCCCCATGTACCCCATCCCCAGCAACCCAGTGCCTGTACCCCACCCCCTGTACCCCATTCCTCGATACCCCATTCCCCTGTACCCCATCCCATGTACCCCATTTCCCCCTGCACCTCATTCCCCTGTACTCATTCCTCTGTACCCCATTTTCCTGTATCTCATTCCCTGTACCCCATTCCCATGTACCCCATTACTCTGTATCCCATTCCCTCTGTACCCCATTCCCTGTACAGCATCCCATGTACCCCTTTTTTCCATGTACCCCATTCCCTGTACTCCATTGCCCTGTACCCCATTCACTCTGTACCCCATCCCGATACAACATTCCCCTGTACCCCCTCCCCTGTACCCCATTCCCCTGTACCCCATCCCCTGTACCATATTCCCTGTACCCCATTCCCTGTACCCAATCCCCCTGTCCCCAACCCCTCTGTACCCTATTCCCCTGTACCCCATTCCTCTGTACCCCATTCCCCCTGTACCCCATTACCCTGCACCCAATCCCCCTGTACCCCATTCTGCTGTACCCAATCCCCTTTGTACCCCATTCCCCTGTACCCAACCCCCGTGTACCCCATTCCTCTGTACCCAATCCCCCTTTACCCCATTCCCTTGTATCCTGTTCCCCTGTACCCCATTCCCCGTGTACCCCATTCTCCTGCACCCAATCCCCCGGTACCCCATTCCCTGTACCCTATTCCCCCTGTACCCCATTACACTGTACCCAATCCCCTCTGTACCCCATTCCCCTGTACCCAATCCCCATTCCCCTGTGCCCAAGCCCCCCCTGTACCCCATTCCCCTGTACCCAATCCCCTGTACTCCATTCCCTGTACCCAATCCCCTGTACCCCATTCTCTGTATCCCATTGTCCCTGTACCCCATTCCGCTATACCCAATCCCCTCTGTACCCCTTTCCCTGTACCCCATTCCCCTGTACCCAATCCCCCATGTACCGCATTCCCCTGTACCCAATCCCCCTGTACCCCATTCCCCTGTACCCCATTCCCCTGTACCTCATTCCCTGTGCCCAATCCCATGTACCCCATTCCCCTGTACCTCATTCCCTGTACCCGTCCCCCTGAACCCCATCCCATGTACCCCATTCCACTGTACCCCGGTCCCCTATACGCCATTACCCTGTACCCCATTCACCTGCACCCCATTCCCCTATATCCCATTCCCCTGTACCCCATTCCCTGTACCCCATTCCCCTGTACGCAATTTCCCTATACCCCATTACCTGTACCCCATTCCCCTGTACCCCGCCCATGTACCCCATTCCTCTTGTAGCCCATTCCCCCATGTAACCCATTCCCTCTATACCCCATTCCCCATGTTCCTCATTCCCTGTACCCCATTCCCCACTGTACCCCATCCCCTGTACCCATTCCCATGTACCCCATTCCCTGTACCTAATTCCCTGTACCCCAGTCCCCCTGAACCCCATCCCCTATACCCCATTCCCCTGTACACCGTTGCCCTATACGTCATTACCCTGTATCCCATTCCCTCTGTACCCCATTCCCGGTACCCCATTCCCTGTACTCCATTGCCCTGTATCCCATTCACTCTGTACCCCATCCCGATACAACATTCCCCTGTACCCCCTCCCCTGTACCCCATTCCCCTGTACCCCATCCTCTGTACCATATTCCCTGTACCCCATTCCCGGTACCCAATCCCCCTGTCCCCAACCCCTCTGTACCCAATCCCCTCTGTACCCTATTCCCCTGTACCCCATTCCTCTGTACCCCATTCCCCCTGTACCCCATTCCCCTGCACCCAATCCCCCTGTACCCCATTCTGCTGTACCCAATTCCCTTTGTACCCCATTCCCCTGTACCCAACCCCCAAGTACCCCATTCCTCTGTACCCAATCCCCCTTTACCCCACTCCCGTGTATCCTATTCCCCTGTACCCCATTCCCCGTGTACCCCATTCTCCTGTACCCAATCACCCTGCACCCCATTCCCCCTGTACCCCATTCCGCTGTACCCAGTCCTCTCTGTACCCCATTCCCCTGTACCCCATTCCTCTGTACCTCATTCCATGTGCCCAATCCCCTGTACCCCATTCCCCTGTACCGCATTCCCTGTACCCCAGTCCCCCTGAACCCCATCCCCTGTACCCCATTTCCCCTGTACCCCGTTCCCCTACACACCATTACCCTGTATCCCATTCCCTCTGAACCCCATTCCTGGTACCCCATTCCCTGTACTCCATTGCCCTGTACCCCATTCACTCTGTACCCCATCCCCGATACCGCATTCTCCTGTATCCCATCTCCTGTACCCCATTCCCCTGTACCCCATCCCCTGTACCCAATCCCCCTGTACCCAATCCCCTCTGTACCCAATCCCCTCTGTACCCTATTCCCCTGTACCCCATTCCCCTGTACCCCATTCCCCTGCACCCGATCACCCTGCACCCCATTCCCCCTGTACCCCATTCCACTGTGCCCAATCCTATCTGCACCCCATTCCCCTGTACCCCATTCCTCTGTACCTCATTCCATGTGCCCAATCCCCTGTACCCCATTCCCCTGCACCTCATTCCCTGTACCCCAGTCCCCTAAACCCCATCCCCTGTACCCCGTTTCCCCTGTACCCCGTTCCCCTATACGCCATTACTCTGTATCCCATTCCCTCTGAACCCCATTCCTGGTACCCCATTCCCTGTACTCCATTGCCCTGTACCCCATTCACTCTGTACCCCATCCCCGATACCGCATTCCCCTGTATCCCATCTCCTATACCCCATTCCCCTGTACCCCATCCCCTGTACCATATTCCCTGTACCCCATTCCCTGTACCCAATCCCCCTGTACCCAATCCCCTCTGTACCCAATCCCCTCTGTACCTTATTCCCCTGTACCCCATTCCCCTGTACCCCATTCCCCTGCACCCATTCCCCTGCACCCAATCCCCGGTACCCCATTCCCCCTGTACCCCATTCCGCTGCACCCAATCCCCTCTGTACCCCATTCCCCTGTAACCAATCCCCATGTACCCCATTCCCCTGTACCCAAGCCCCCATGTACCCCATTCCCCTGTACCCTATCCGCCTTTACCCAATTCCCTTGTATCCTATTCCCCTGTACCCCATTCCCCTGTACCCAACCACCCTGTACCCCATTTCCCCTTTACCCCATTCCACTGTACCCACTACCCTCTGTACCCCATTCCCCTGTACCCCATTCCTCTGTACCTCATTCCCTGTGCCCAATCCCCTGTACTCCATCCCCCTGTACCTCATTCCCTGTACCCCGTTTCCCCTATACCCCGTTCCCCTATACGCCATTACCCTGTATCCCATTCCCTCTGTACCCCATTCCCTCTGTACCCCATTCCCTGTACTCCATTGCCCTGTACCCCATTCACTCTGTACCCCACCCCTGATACCACATTCCCCTGTACCCCATCCCCTGTACCATACTCCCTGTACCATATTCCCTGTACCCCATTCCCTGTACCCAATCCCCCTGTACCCAATCCCCTCTGTACCCAATCCCCTCTGTACCCTATTCCCCTGTACCCCATTCCCCTGTACCCCATTCTCCTGCACCCAATCCCCCGGTACCCCATTCCCTGTACCCCATCCCCCTGTACCCCATTCCGCTGTACCCAATCCCCTCTGTACCCCATTCCCCTGTGCCCAATCCCCATTCCCCTGTGCCCAAGCCCCCCTGTACTCCATTCCCCTGTACCCAATCCCCTGTACCCCATTCCGTGTACCCAATCCCCTGTACCCCATTCTCTGTATTCCATTGTCCCTGTACCCATTCCGCTGTACCCAATCCCCTCTGTACCCCATTCCCTGTACCCCATTCCCCTGTACCCAATCCCCCATGTACCGCATTCCCCTGTACCCAATCCCCCTGTACCCCATTCCCCTGTACCTCATTCCCCTGTACCTCATTCCCTGTGCCCAATCCCATGTACCCCATTCCGCTGTACCTCATTCCCTGTACCCGTCCCCTGAACCCCATCCCATGCACCCCATTCCACTGTACCCCGGTCCCCTATACGCCATTACCCTGTACCCCATTCACCTGCACCCCATTCCCCTGTACGCAATTTACCTGTACCCCATTACATGTACCCCATTCCCCTGTACCCCGCCCATGTACCCCATTCCCCTTGTAGCCCATTCCCCCATGTAACCCATTCCCCCTATACCCCATTCCCCATGTTCCTCATTCCCTGTACCCCATTCCCCACTGTACCCCATCCCCTGTACCCCATTCCCATGTACCCTATTCCCTGTACCTAATTCCCTGTACCCCAGTCCCCCTGAACCCCATCCCCTATACCCCATTCCCCTGTACACCGTTGCCCTATACGTCATTACCCTGTATCCCATTCCCTCTGTACCCCATTCCCGGTACCCCATTCCCTGTACTCCATTGCCCTGTACCCCATTCACTCTGTACCCCATCCCGATACAACATTCCCCTGTACCCCCTCCCCTGTACCCCATTCCCCTGTACCCCATCCCCTGTACCATATTCCCTGTACCCCATTCCCTGTACCCAATCCCCCTGTCCCCAACCCCTCTGTACCCAATCCCCTCTGTACCCTATTTCCCTGTACCCCATTCCTCTGTACCCCATTCCCCCTGTACCCCATTCCCCTGCATCCAATCCCCCTGTACCCCATTCTGCTGTACCCAATCCCCTTTGTACCCCATTCCCCTGTACCCAACCCCCGTGTACCCCATTCCTCTGTACCCAATCCCCCTTTACCCCATTCCCTTGTATCCTGTTCCCCTGTACCCCATTCCCCGTGTACCCCATTCTCCTGCACCCAACCCCCGGTACCCCATTCTCTGTACCCATTCCCCATGTACCCCATTCCGCTGTACCCAATCCCCTCTGTACCCCATTCCCCTGTACCCAATCCCCATTCCCCTGTGCCCAAGCCCCCCTGTACCCCATTCCCCTGTACCCAATCCCCTGTACCACATTCCCTGTACCCAATCCCCTGTACCCCATTCTCTGTATCCCATTGCCCCTGTACCCCATTCCGCTGTACCCAATCCCCTCTGTACCCCATTCTCTGTACCCCATTCCCCTGTACCCAATCCCCCATGTACCGCATTCCCCTGTACCCAATCCCCCTGTACCCCATTCCCCTGTACCCCATTCCCCTGTACCTCATTCTCTGTGCCCAATCCCATGTACCCCTTTCCCCTGTACCTCATTCCCTGTACCCGTCCCCCTGAACCACATCCCATGTACCCCATTCCACTGTACCCCGGTCCCCGAAACGCCATTACGCTGTACCCCATTCACCTGCACCCCATTTCCCTATATCCCATTCCCCTGTACCCCATTCCCTGTACCCCATTCCCCTGTACGTAATTTCCCTGTACCCCATTACCTGTAACCCATTCCCCTATGCCCCACCCGTGTACCCCATTCCCCTTGTAGCCTATTCCCCCATGTAACCCATTCCCCCTATACCCCATTCCCCATGTTCCTCATTCCCTGTACCCCGTTCCCCACTGTACCCCATCCCCTGTACCCCATTCCCATGTACCCCATTCCCTGTACCTAATTCCCTGTACCTAATTCCCTGTACCCCAGTCCCCCTGAACCCATCCCCTGTACCCCATTCCCCTGTACACCGTTGCCCTATACGTCATTACCCTGTATCCCATTCCCTCTGTACCCCATTCCCGGTACCCCATTCCCTGTACTCCATTGCCCTGTACCCCATTCACTCTGTACCCCATCCCGATACAACATTCCCCTGTACCCCCTCCCCCGTACCCCATTCCTCTGTACCCCATCCCCTGTACCATATTCCCTGTACCCCATTCCCTGCACCCAATCCCCCTGTCCCCAACCCCTCTGTACCCAATCCCCTCTGTACCCTATTCCCCTGTACCCCATTCCTCTGTACCCCATTCTCCCTGTACCCCATTCCCCTGCACCCAATTCCCCTGTACCCCATTCTGCTGTACCCAATCCCCTTTGTACCCCATTCCCCTGTACCCAACCCCCATGTATCCCATTCCTCTGTACCCAATCCCCCTTTACCCCATTGACTTGTATCCTATTCCCCTGTACCCCATTCCCCGTGTACCCCATTCTCCTGTACCCAATCACCCTGCACCCCATTCCCCCTGTACCTCATTCCGCTGTACCCAATCCTCTCTGTACACCATTCCCCTGTGCCCCATTCCTCTGTACCTCATTCAATGTGCCCAATCCCCTGTACCCCATTCCCCTGTACCTCATTCCCTGTACCCAGTCCCCCTGAACCCCATCCCCTGTACCCCGTTTCCCCTGTACCCCGTTCCCCTATACGCCATTACTCTGTATCCCATTCCCTCCGAACCCCATTCCTGGTACCCCATTCCATGTACTCGATTGCCCTGTACCCCATTCACTCTGTACCCCATCCCCGATACCGCATTCCCCTGTATCCCATCTCCTGTACCCCATTCCCCTGTACCCCATCCCCTGTACCATATTCCCTGTACCCCATTCCCTGTACCCAATCCCCCTGTACCCAATCCCCTCTGTACCCAATCCCCTCTGTACCCTATTCCCCTGTACCCCATTCCCCTGTACCCCATTCCCCTGCACCCAATCCCCGATACCCCATTCCCCCTGTACCCCATTCCGCTGCACCCAATCCCCTCTGTACCCCATTCCCCTATACCCAATCCCCATGTACCCCATTCCCCTGTACCCAAGCCCCCCTGCACCCCATTCCCCTGTACCCCATCCCCCTTTACCCAATTCCCTTGTATCATATTCCCCTGTACCCCATTTCCCTGTACCCAATCACCCCGTACCCCATTTCCCCTTTACCCCATTCCGCTGTACCCAATCCCCTCTGTACCCCATTCCCCTGTACCCCATTCCTCTGTACCTCATTCCCTGTGTCCAATCCCCTGTACCCCATCCCCCGTACTTCATTCCCTGTAACCCAGTCCCCCTGAACCCCATCCCCTGTACCCCATTTCCCCTGTACCCCGTTCCCCTATACGCCATTACCCTGTATCCCATTCCCTCTGTACCCCATTCCCTGTACCTAATTCCCTGTACCTAATTCCCTGTACCCCAGTCCCCCTGAACCCATCCCCTGTACCCCATTCCCCTGTACACCGTTGCCCTATACGTCATTACCCTGTATCCCATTCCCTCTGTACCCCATTCCCGGTACCCCATTCCCTGTACTCCATTGCCCTGTACCCCATTCACTCTGTACCCCATCCCGATACAACATTCCCCTGTACCCCCTCCCCCGTACCCCATTCCTCTGTACCCCATCCCCTGTACCATATTCCCTGTACCCCATTCCCTGTACCCAATCCCCCTGTCCCCAACCCCTCTGTACCCAATCCCCTCTGTACCCTATTCCCCTGTACCCCATTCCTCTGTACCCCATTCTCCCTGTACCCCATTCCCCTGCACCCAATTCCCCTGTACCCCATTCTGCTGTACCCAATCCCCTTTGTACCCCATTCCCCTGTACCCAACCCCCATGTATCCCATTCCTCTGTACCCAATCCCCCTTTACCCCATTGACTTGTATCCTATTCCCCTGTACCCCATTCCCCGTGTACCCCATTCTCCTGTACCCAATCACCCTGCACCCCATTCCCCCTGTACCCCATTCCGCTGTACCCAATCCTCTCTGTACCCCATTCCCCTGTGCCCCATTCCTCTGTACCTCATTCAATGTGCCCAATCCCCTGTACCCCATTCCCCTGTACCTCATTCCCTGTACCCAGTCCCCCTGAACCCCATCCCCTGTACCCCGTTTCCCCTGTACCCCGTTCCCCTATACGCCATTACTCTGTATCCCATTCCCTCTGAACCCCATTCCTGGTACCCCATTCCCTGTACTCGATTGCCCTGTACCCCATTCACTCTGTACCCCATCCCCGATACCGCATTCCCCTGTATCCCATCTCCTGTACCCCATTCCCCTGTACCCCATCCCCTGTACCATATTCCCTGTACCCCATTCCCTGTACCCAATCCCCCTGTACCCAATCCCCTCTGTACCCAATCCCCTCTGTACCCTATTCCCCTGTACCCCATTCCCCTGTACCCCATTCCCCTGCACCCAATCCCCGATACCCCATTCCCCCTGTACCCCATTCCGCTGCACCCAATCCCCTCTGTACCCCATTCCCCTGTACCCAATCCCCATGTACCCCATTCCCCTGTACCCAAGCCCCCCTGCACCCCATTCCCCTGTACCATATCCCCTTTACCCAATTCCCTTGTATCATATTCCCCTGTACCCCATTTCCCTGTACCCAATCACCCTGTACCCCATTTCCCCTTTACCCCATTCCGCTGTACCCAATCCTCTCTGTACCCCATTCCCCTGTACCCCATTCCTCTGTACCTCATTCCCTGTGTCCAATCCCCTGTACCCCATCCCCCTGTACTTCATTCCCTGTAACCCAGTCCCCCTGAACCCCATCCCCTGTACCCCGTTTCCCCTGTACCCCGTTCCCCTATACGCCATTACCCTGTATCCCATTCCCTCTGTACCCCATTCCCTCTGTACCCGATTCTCGGTATCCCATTCCCTGTACTCCATTGCCCTGTACCCCATTCGCTCTGTACCCCACCCCCGATACCACATCCCCCTGTACCCCATCCCCTGTACCCCATCCCCTGTACCATATTCCCTGTACCCCATTCCCTGTACCCAATCCCCCTGTCCCCAACCCCTCTGTACCCATTCCCCTCTGTACCCTATTCCCCTGTACCCCATTCCCCCTGTACCCCATTCCCCTGTACCCAATCCCCCCGTACCCCATTCTGCTGTACCCAATCCCCTTTGTACCCCATTCCCCTGTACCCACCCCCCCGTGTACCCCATTCCTCTGTACCCAATCCCCCTTTACCCCATTCCCTTGTATCCTATTCCCCTGTACACCATTCCCCGTGTACCCCATTCCCCTGTACCCAATCACCCTGCACCCCATTCCCCCTGTACCCCATTCCGCTGTACCCAATCCTCTCTGTACCCCATTCCCCTGTACCCCATTCCTCTGTACCTAATTCCACGCGCCCAATCCCCTGTACCCCATTCCCCTGTACCTCATTCCCTGTACCCCAGTCCCCCTGAACCCCACCCCATGTACCTCGTTTCCCCTGTACCCCGTTCCCCTATACGCCATTACCCTGTATCTCATTCCCTCTGAACCCCATTCCTGGTACCCCATTCCCTGTACTCCATTGCCCTGTACCCCATTCACTCTGTACCCCATCACCGATACCGCATTCCCCTGTATCCCATCTCCTGTACCCCATTCCCCTGTACCCCATCCCCTGTACCATATTCCCTGTACCCCATCTCCTGTTCCCCATTCCCCTGTACCCAATCCCCATGTACCCCATTCCCCTGTACCAAGCCCCCGTGTACCCCATTCCCCTGTACCCTATCCCCCTTTACCCAATTCCCGTGTATCCTATTCCCCTGTACCCCATTCCCCTGTACCCAATCACCCTGTACCTCATTTCCCCTTTACCCCATTCCACTGTACCCAATCCCCTATGTTCCCCATTCCCCTGTACCCCATTGCTCTGTACCTCATTCCCTGTACCCAATCCCCTGTACCCCATCCCCTGTACCTCATTCCCTGTACCCCAGTCCCCCTGACCCCATCCCCTGTACCCCGTTTCCCCGGTACCCCGTTCCCCTATACGCCATTACCCTGTATCCTATTCCCTCTGTACCCCATTCCCTCTGTACCCCATTCCCTGTACTTCATTGCCCTGTACCCCATTCACTCTGTACCCCAACCGCGATACCACATTCCCCTGTAACCCATCCCCTGTACCATATTCCCTGTACCATATTCCCTGTACCCCATTCCCTGTACCCAATCCCCCTGTACCCAATCCCCTCTGTACCCAATCCCCTCTGTACCCTATTCCACTGTACCCCATTCCCCTGTACCCCATTCTTCTGCACCCAATCACCCGGTACCGCATTCCCTGTACCCCATTCCCCCTGTACCCCATTCCGCTGTACCCAATCCCCTCTGTACCCCATTCCCCTGTACCCAATCCCCATTCCCCTGTGCCCAAGCCCCCCCTGTACCCCATTCCCCTGTACCCAATCCCCTGTACCCCATTCCCTGTACCCAATCCCCTGTACCCCATCCTCTGTATCCCGTTGCCCATGTACCCCATTCCGCTGCACCCAATCCCCTCTGTACCCCATTCCCTGTACCCCATTCCCCTGTACCCAATCCTCCATGTACCGCATTCCCCTGTACCCAATCCCCCTGTACCCCATTCTCCTGTACCCCATTCCCCTGTACCTCATTCCCTGTGCCCAATCCCATGTACCCCATTCCCCTGTACCTCATTCTCTGTACCCGTCCCCCTGAACCCCATCCCATGTATCCCATTCCACTGTACCCCGGTCCCCTATACGCCATTACGCTGTACCCCATTCACCTGCACCCCATTCCCCTATATCCCATTCCCCTGTACCCCATTCCCTGTACCCCATTCTCCTGTACGCAATTTCGCTGTACCCCATTACCTGTACCCCATTCCCCTGTACCCCGCCCATGTACCTCATTCCCCTTGTAGCCCATTCCCCCATGTAACCCATTCCCCCTATACCCCATTCCCCATGTTCCTCATTCCCTGTACCCCATTCCCCACTGTACCCCATCCCCTGTACCCCATTCCCATGTACCCCATTCCCTGTACCTAATTCTCTGTACCCGAGTCCCCCTGAACCCCATCCCCTGTACCCCTTTCCCCTGTACACCGTTGCCCTATACGTCATTACCCTGTATCCCATTCCCTCTGTACCCCATTCCCGGTATCCCGTTCCCTGTACTCCATTGCCCTGTACCCCATTCACTCTGTACCCCATCCCGATACAACATTCCCCTGTACCCCCTTCCATGTACCCCATTCCCCTGTACCCCATCCCCTGTACCATATTCCCTGTACCCCATTCCCTGTACCCAATCCCCCTGTCCCCAACCCCTCTGTACCCAATCCCATCTGTACCCTATTCCCCTGTACCCCATTCCTCTGTACCCCATTCCCCCTGTGCCCCATTCCCCTGCACCCAATCCCCTGTACCCCATTCTGCTGTACCCAATCCCCTTTGTACCCCATTCCCCTGTATCCAACCCCCGTGTACCCCATTCCTCTGTATCCAATCCCCCTTTAGCCCATGCCCTTGTATCCTATTCCCCTGTACCCCATTCCCCGTGTACCCCATTCTCCTGCACCCAATCCCCCGGTACCCCATTCCCTGTACCCCATTCGCCCTGTACCCCATTCCGCTGTACCCAATCCCCCCTGTACCCCATTCCCCTGTACCCCATTCCCCTGTACCTCATTCCCTGTGCCCAATCCCATGTACCCCATTCCCCTGTACCTCATTCCCTGTACCCGTCCCTCTGAACCCCATCCCATGTACCCCATTCCACTGTACCCCGGTCCCCTATACACCATTACCCTGTACCCCATCCACCTGCACCCCATTCCCCTATATCCCATTCCCCTGTACCCCATTCCCTGTACCCCATTCCACTGTACGCAATTTCCCTGTACCCCATTACCTGTACCCCATTCCCCTGTACCCCGCCCATGTACCCCATTCCCCTTGTAGCCCATTCCACCATGTAACCCATTCCCCCTATACCCATTCCCCAAGTTCCTCATTCCCTGTACCCCATTCATCACTGTACCCCATCCCCTGTACCCCATTCCCATGTACCCCATTCCCTGTACCTAGTTTCCTGTACCCCAGTCCCCCTGACCCCCATCCCCTGTACCCCATTCCCCTGTACACCGTTGCCCTATACGTCATTACCCTGTATCCCATTCCCTCTGTACCCCATTCCCGGTACCCCGTTCCCTGTACTCCATTGCCCTGTACCCCATTCACTCTGTACCCCATCCCGATACAACATTCCCCTGTACCCCCTCCCCTGTACCCCATTCCCCTGTACCCCATCCCCTGTACCATATTCCCTGTACCCCATTCCCTGTACCCAATCCCCCTGTCCCCAACCCTTCTGTACCCAATCCCCTCTGTACCCTATTCCCCTATACCCCATTCCTCTGTACCCCATTCCCCCTGTACCCCATTCCCCTGCACCCAATCCCCCTGTACCCCATTCTGCTGTACCCAATCCCCTTTGTACCCCATTCCCCTGTACCCAACCCCCATGTACCCCATTCCTCTGTACCCAATCCCCCTTTACCCCATTCCCTTGTATCCTATTCCCCTGCACCCCATTCCCCGTGTACCCCATTCTCCTGTACCCAATCACCCTGCACCCCATTCCCCCTGTACCCCATTCCGTTGTACCCCATTCCCCTGCACCCAATCCCCGGTACCCCATTCCCCCTGTACCCCATTCCGCTGCACCCAATCCCCTCTGTACCCCATTCCCCTGTACCCAATCCCCGTGTACCCCATTCCCCTGTACCCAAGCCCCCTGTACCCCATTCCCCTGTACCCTATCCCCCTTTACCCAATTCCCTTGTATCCTATTCCCCTGTACCCCATTCCCCTGTCCCCAATCACCCTGTACCCCATTTCTCCTTTACCCCATTCCACTGTACCCAATCCCCTCTGTGCCCCATTCCCCTGTACCTCATTCCTCTGTACCTCATTCCCTGTGCCCAATCCCATGTACCCCTTTCCCCTGTACACCGTTGCCCTATACGTCATTACCCTGTATCCCATTCCCTCTGTACCCCATTCCCGGTACCCCATTCCCTGTACTCCATTGCCCTGTACCCCATTCACTCTGTACCCCATCCCGATACAACATTCCCCTGTACCCCCTCCCCTGTACCCCATTCCCCTGTACCCCATCCCCTGTACCATATTCCCTGTACCCCATTCCCTGTACCCAATCCCCCTGTCCCCAACCCCTCTGTACCCAATCCCCTCTGTACCCCATTCCCCCTGTACCCCATTCCCCTGCACCCAATCCCCTGTACCCCATTCTGCTGTACCCAATCCCCTTTGTACCCCATTCCCCTGTACGCAACCCCCATGTACCCCATTCCTCTGTACCCAATCCCCCTTTACCCCATTCCCTTGTATCCTATTCCCCTGCACCCCATTCCCCGTGTACCCCATTCTCCTGTACCCAATCACCCTGCACCCCATTCCCCCTGTACCCCATTCTGTTGTACCCAATCCTCTCTGTACCCCATTCCCCTGTACCCCATTCCTCTGTACCTCATTCCATGTGCCCAATCCCCAGTACCCCAACCCCCTGTACCTCTTTCCCTGTACCCCAGTCCCCCTGAACCCCATCCCCTGTACCCCGTTTCCCCTGTACCCCGTTCCCCTATACGCCATTACCCTGTATCCCATTCCCTCTGAACCCCATTCCTGGTACCCCATTCCCTATACTCTATTGCCCTGTACCCCATTAACTCTGTACCCCATCCCCGATACCGCATTCCCCTGTATCCCATCTCCTGTTCCACATTCCCTGTACCCAATCCCCTGTACCCAATCCCCTCTGTACCCAATCCCCTCTGTACCCTATTCCCCTGTACCCCATTCCGCTGTACCCCATTCCCCTGCACCCAATCCCCGGTACCCCATTCCCCCTGTACCCCATTCCTGGTACCCCATTCCCTATACTCCATTGCCCTGTACCCCATTCACTCTGTACCCCATCCCGATACAACATTCCCCTGTACCCCCTCCCCTGTACCCCATTCCCCTGTACCCCATCCCCTGTACCATATTCCCTGTACCCCATTCCCTGTACCCAATCCCCCTGTCCCCAACCCCTCTGTACCCAATCCCCTCTGTACCCTATTTCCCTGTACCCCATTCCTCTGTACCCCATTCCCCCTGTACCCCATTCCCCTGCATCCAATCCCCCTGTACCCCATTCTGCTGTACCCAATCCCCTTTGTACCCCATTCCCCTGTACCCAACCCCCGTGTACCCCATTCCTCTGTACCCAATCCCCCTTTACCCCATTCCCTTGTATCCTGTTCCCCTGTACCCCATTCCCCGTGTACCCCATTCTCCTGCACCCAACCCCCGGTACCCCATTCTCTGTATCCATTCCCCATGTACCCCATTCCGCTGTACCCAATCCCCTCTGTACCCCATTCCCCTGTACCCAATCCCCATTCCCCTGTGCCCAAGCCCCCCTGTACCCCATTCCCCTGTACCCAATCCCCTGTACCACATTCCCTGTACCCAATCCCCTGTACCCCATTCTCTGTATCCCATTGCCCCTGTACCCCATTCCGCTGTACCCAATCCCCTCTGTACCCCATTCTCTGTACCCCATTCCCCTGTACCCAATCCCCCATGTACCGCATTCCCCTGTACCCAATCCCCCTGTACCCCATTCCCCTGTACCCCATTCCCCTGTACCTCATTCTCTGTGCCCAATCCCATGTACCCCTTTCCCCTGTACCTCATTCCCTGTACCCGTCCCCCTGAACCACATCCCATGTACCCCATTCCACTGTACCCCGGTCCCCGAAACGCCATTACGCTGTACCCCATTCACCTGCACCCCATTTCCCTATATCCCATTCCCCTGTACCCCATTCCCTGTACCCCATTCCCCTGTACGTAATTTCCCTGTACCCCATTACCTGTAACCCATTCCCCTATGCCCCACCCGTGTACCCCATTCCCCTTGTAGCCTATTCCCCCATGTAACCCATTCCCCCTATACCCCATTCCCCATGTTCCTCATTCCCTGTACCCCGTTCCCCACTGTACCCCATCCCCTGTACCCCATTCCCATGTACCCCATTCCCTGTACCTAATTCCCTGTACCTAATTCCCTGTACCCCAGTCCCCCTGAACCCATCCCCTGTACCCCATTCCCCTGTACACCGTTGCCCTATACGTCATTACCCTGTATCCCATTCCCTCTGTACCCCATTCCCGGTACCCCATTCCCTGTACTCCATTGCCCTGTACCCCATTCACTCTGTACCCCATCCCGATACAACATTCCCCTGTACCCCCTCCCCCGTACCCCATTCCTCTGTACCCCATCCCCTGTACCATATTCCCTGTACCCCATTCCCTGCACCCAATCCCCCTGTCCCCAACCCCTCTGTACCCAATCCCCTCTGTACCCTATTCCCCTGTACCCCATTCCTCTGTACCCCATTCTCCCTGTACCCCATTCCCCTGCACCCAATTCCCCTGTACCCCATTCTGCTGTACCCAATCCCCTTTGTACCCCATTCCCCTGTACCCAACCCCCATGTATCCCATTCCTCTGTACCCAACCCCCCTTTACCCCATTGACTTGTATCCTATTCCCCTGTACCCCATTCCCCGTGTACCCCATTCTCCTGTACCCAATCACCCTGCACCCCATTCCCCCTGTACCTCATTCCGCTGTACCCAATCCTCTCTGTACACCATTCCCCTGTGCCCCATTCCTCTGTACCTCATTCAATGTGCCCAATCCCCTGTACCCCATTCCCCTGTACCTCATTCCCTGTACCCAGTCCCCCTGAACCCCATCCCCTGTACCCCGTTTCCCCTGTACCCCGTTCCCCTATACGCCATTACTCTGTATCCCATTCCCTCCGAACCCCATTCCTGGTACCCCATTCCATGTACTCGATTGCCCTGTACCCCATTCACTCTGTACCCCATCCCCGATACCGCATTCCCCTGTATCCCATCTCCTGTACCCCATTCCCCTGTACCCCATCCCCTGTACCATATTCCCTGTACCCCATTCCCTGTACCCAATCCCCCTGTACCCAATCCCCTCTGTACCCAATCCCCTCTGTACCCTATTCCCCTGTACCCCATTCCCCTGTACCCCATTCCCCTGCACCCAATCCCCGATACCCCATTCCCCCTGTACCCCATTCCGCTGCACCCAATCCCCTCTGTACCCCATTCCCCTATACCCAATCCCCATGTACCCCATTCCCCTGTACCCCATCCCCCTTTACCCAATTCCCTTGTATCATATTCCCCTGTACCCCATTTCCCTGTACCCAATCACCCCGTACCCCATTTCCCCTTTACCCCATTCCGCTGTACCCAATCCCCTCTGTACCCCATTCCCCTGTACCCCATTCCTCTGTACCTCATTCCCTGTGTCCAATCCCCTGTACCCCATCCCCCGTACTTCATTCCCTGTAACCCAGTCCCCCTGAACCCCATCCCCTGTACCCCATTTCCCCTGTACCCCGTTCCCCTATACGCCATTACCCTGTATCCCATTCCCTCTGTACCCCATTCCCTGTACCTAATTCCCTGTACCTAATTCCCTGTACCCCAGTCCCCCTGAACCCATCCCCTGTACCCCATTCCCCTGTACACCGTTGCCCTATACGTCATTACCCTGTATCCCATTCCCTCTGTACCCCATTCCCGGTACCCCATTCCCTGTACTCCATTGCCCTGTACCCCATTCACTCTGTACCCCATCCCGATACAACATTCCCCTGTACCCCCTCCCCCGTACCCCATTCCTCTGTACCCCATCCCCTGTACCATATTCCCTGTACCCCATTCCCTGTACCCAATCCCCCTGTCCCCAACCCCTCTGTACCCAATCCCCTCTGTACCCTATTCCCCTGTACCCCATTCCTCTGTACCCCATTCTCCCTGTACCCCATTCCCCTGCACCCAATTCCCCTGTACCCCATTCTGCTGTACCCAATCCCCTTTGTACCCCATTCCCCTGTACCCAACCCCCATGTATCCCATTCCTCTGTACCCAATCCCCCTTTACCCCATTGACTTGTATCCTATTCCCCTGTACCCCATTCCCCGTGTACCCCATTCTCCTGTACCCAATCACCCTGCACCCCATTCCCCCTGTACCCCATTCCGCTGTACCCAATCCTCTCTGTACCCCATTCCCCTGTGCCCCATTCCTCTGTACCTCATTCAATGTGCCCAATCCCCTGTACCCCATTCCCCTGTACCTCATTCCCTGTACCCAGTCCCCCTGAACCCCATCCCCTGTACCCCGTTTCCCCTGTACCCCGTTCCCCTATACGCCATTACTCTGTATCCCATTCCCTCTGAACCCCATTCCTGGTACCCCATTCCCTGTACTCGATTGCCCTGTACCCCATTCACTCTGTACCCCATCCCCGATACCGCATTCCCCTGTATCCCATCTCCTGTACCCCATTCCCCTGTACCCCATCCCCTGTACCATATTCCCTGTACCCCATTCCCTGTACCCAATCCCCCTGTACCCAATCCCCTCTGTACCCAATCCCCTCTGTACCCTATTCCCCTGTACCCCATTCCCCTGTACCCCATTCCCCTGCACCCAATCCCCGATACCCCATTCCCCCTGTACCCCATTCCGCTGCACCCAATCCCCTCTGTACCCCATTCCCCTGTACCCAATCCCCATGTACCCCATTCCCCTGTACCCAAGCCCCCCTGCACCCCATTCCCCTGTACCATATCCCCTTTACCCAATTCCCTTGTATCATATTCCCCTGTACCCCATTTCCCTGTACCCAATCACCCTGTACCCCATTTCCCCTTTACCCCATTCCGCTGTACCCAATCCTCTCTGTACCCCATTCCCCTGTACCCCATTCCTCTGTACCTCATTCCCTGTGTCCAATCCCCTGTACCCCATCCCCCTGTACTTCATTCCCTGTAACCCAGTCCCCCTGAACCCCATCCCCTGTACCCCGTTTCCCCTGTACCCCGTTCCCCTATACGCCATTACCCTGTATCCCATTCCCTCTGTACCCCATTCCCTCTGTACCCCATTCTCGGTATCCCATTCCCTGTACTCCATTGCCCTGTACCCCATTCGCTCTGTACCCCACCCCCGATACCACATCCCCCTGTACCCCATCCACTGTACCCCATCCCCTGTACCATATTCCCTGTACCCCATTCCCTGTACCCAATCCCCCTGTCCCCAACCCCTCTGTACCCATTCCCCTCTGTACCCTATTCCCCTGTACACCATTCCCCCTGTACCCCATTCCCCTGCACCCAATCCCCCCGTACCCCATTCTGCTGTACCCAATCCCCTTTGTACCCCATTCCCCTGTACCCACCCCCCCGTGTACCCCATTCCTCTGTACCCAATCCCCCTTTACCCCATTCCCTTGTATCCTATTCCCCTGTACACCATTCCCCGTGTACCCCATTCCCCTGTACCCAATCACCCTGCACCCCATTCCCCCTGTACCCCATTCCGCTGTACCCAATCCTCTCTGTACCCCATTCCCCTGTACCCCATTCCTCTGTACCTAATTCCACGCGCCCAATCCCCTGTACCCCATTCCCCTGTACCTCATTCCCTGTACCCCAGTCCCCCTGAACCCCACCCCATGTACCTCGTTTCCCCTGTACCCCGTTCCCCTATACGCCATTACCCTGTATCTCATTCCCTCTGAACCCCATTCCTGGTACCCCATTCCCTGTACTCCATTGCCCTGTACCCCATTCACTCTGTACCCCATCACCGATACCGCATTCCCCTGTATCCCATCTCCTGTACCCCATTCCCCTGTACCCCATCCCCTGTACCATATTCCCTGTACCCCATCTCCTGTACCCCATTCCCCTGTACCCAATCCCCATGTACCCCATTCCCCTGTACCAAGCCCCCGTGTACCCCATTCCCCTGTACCCTATCCCCCTTTACCCAATTCCCGTGTATCCTATTCCCCTGTACCCCATTCCCCTGTACCCAATCACCCTGTACCTCATTTCCCCTTTACCCCATTCCACTGTACCCAATCCCCTATGTTCCCCATTCCCCTGTACCCCATTGCTCTGTACCTCATTCCCTGTACCCAATCCCCTGTACCCCATCCCCTGTACCTCATTCCCTGTACCCCAGTCCCCCTGACCCCATCCCCTGTACCCCGTTTCCCCGGTACCCCGTTCCCCTATACGCCATTACCCTGTATCCTATTCCCTCTGTACCCCATTCCCTCTGTACCCCATTCCCTGTACTTCATTGCCCTGTACCCCATTCACTCTGTACCCCAACCGCGATACCACATTCCCCTGTAACCCATCCCCTGTACCATATTCCCTGTACCATATTCCCTGTACCCCATTCCCTGTACCCAATCCCCCTGTACCCAATCCCCTCTGTACCCAATCCCCTCTGTACCCTATTCCACTGTACCCCATTCCCCTGTACCCCATTCTTCTGCACCCAATCACCCGGTACCGCATTCCCTGTACCCCATTCCCCCTGTACCCCATTCCGCTGTACCCAATCCCCTCTGTACCCCATTCCCCTGTACCCAATCCCCATTCCCCTGTGCCCAAGCCCCCCCTGTACCCCATTCCCCTGTACCCAATCCCCTGTACCCCATTCCCTGTACCCAATCCCCTGTACCCCATCCTCTGTATCCCGTTGCCCATGTACCCCATTCCGCTGCACCCAATCCCCTCTGTACCCCATTCCCTGTACCCCATTCCCCTGTACCCAATCCTCCATGTACCGCATTCCCCTGTACCCAATCCCCCTGTACCCCATTCTCCTGTACCCCATTCCCCTGTACCTCATTCCCTGTGCCCAATCCCATGTACCCCATTCCCCTGTACCTCATTCTCTGTACCCGTCCCCCTGAACCCCATCCCATGTATCCCATTCCACTGTACCCCGGTCCCCTATACGCCATTACGCTGTACCCCATTCACCTGCACCCCATTCCCCTATATCCCATTCCCCTGTACCCCATTCCCTGTACCCCATTCTCCTGTACGCAATTTCGCTGTACCCCATTACCTGTACCCCATTCCCCTGTACCCCGCCCATGTACCTCATTCCCCTTGTAGCCCATTCCCCCATGTAACCCATTCCCCCTATACCCCATTCCCCATGTTCCTCATTCCCTGTACCCCATTCCCCACTGTACCCCATCCCCTGTACCCCATTCCCATGTACCCCATTCCCTGTACCTAATTCCCTGTACCCGAGTCCCCCTGAACCCCATCCCCTGTACCCCTTTCCCCTGTACACCGTTGCCCTATACGTCATTACCCTGTATCCCATTCCCTCTGTACCCCATTCCCGGTATCCCGTTCCCTGTACTCCATTGCCCTGTACCCCATTCACTCTGTACCCCATCCCGATACAACATTCCCCTGTACCCCCTTCCCTGTACCCCATTCCCCTGTACCCCATCCCCTGTACCATATTCCCTGTACCCCATTCCCTGTACCCAATCCCCCTGTCCCCAACCCCTCTGTACCCAATCCCATCTGTACCCTATTCCCCTGTACCCCATTCCTCTGTACCCCATTCCCCCTGTGCCCCATTCCCCTGCACCCAATCCCCTGCACCCCATTCTGCTGTACCCAATCCCCTTTGTACCCCATTCCCCTGTATCCAACCCCCGTGTACCCCATTCCTCTGTATCCAATCCCCCTTTAGCCCATGCCCTTGTATCCTATTCCCCTGTACCCCATTCCCCGTGTACCCCATTCTCCTGCACCCAATCCCCCGGTACCCCATTCCCTGTACCCCATTCGCCCTGTACCCCATTCCGCTGTACCCAATCCCCCCTGTACCCCATTCCCCTGTACCCCATTCCCCTGTACCTCATTCCCTGTGCCCAATCCCATGTACCCCATTCCCCTGTACCTCATTCCCTGTACCCGTCCCTCTGAACCCCATCCCATGTACCCCATTCCACTGTACCCCGGTCCCCTATACACCATTACCCTGTACCCCATCCACCTGCACCCCATTCCCCTATATCCCATTCCCCTGTACCCCATTCCCTGTACCCCATTCCACTGTACGCAATTTCCCTGTACCCCATTACCTGTACCCCATTCCCCTGTACCCCGCCCATGTACCCCATTCCCCTTGTAGCCCATTCCACCATGTAACCCATTCCCCCTATACCCATTCCCCAAGTTCCTCATTCCCTGTACCCCATTCATCACTGTACCCCATCCCCTGTACCCCATTCCCATGTACCCCATTCCCTGTACCTAGTTTCCTGTACCCCAGTCCCCCTGACCCCCATCCCCTGTACCCCATTCCCCTGTACACCGTTGCCCTATACGTCATTACCCTGTATCCCATTCCCTCTGTACCCCATTCCCGGTACCCCGTTCCCTGTACTCCATTGCCCTGTACCCCATTCACTCTGTACCCCATCCCGATACAACATTCCCCTGTACCCCCTCCCCTGTACCCCATTCCCCTGTACCCCATCCCCTGTACCATATTCCCTGTACCCCATTCCCTGTATCCAATCCCCCTGTCCCCAACCCTTCTGTACCCAATCCCCTCTGTACCCTATTCCCCTATACCCCATTCCTCTGTACCCCATTCCCCCTGTACCCCATTCCCCTGCACCCAATCCCCCTGTACCCCATTCTGCTGTACCCAATCCCCTTTGTACCCCATTCCCCTGTACCCAACCCCCATGTACCCCATTCCTCTGTACCCAATCCCCCTTTACCCCATTCCCTTGTATCCTATTCCCCTGCACCCCATTCCCCGTGTACCCCATTCTCCTGTACCCAATCACCCTGCACCCCATTCCCCCTGTACCCCATTCCGTTGTACCCCATTCCCCTGCACCCAATCCCCGGTACCCCATTCCCCCTGTACCCCATTCCGCTGCACCCAATCCCCTCTGTACCCCATTCCCCTGTACCCAATCCCCGTGTACCCCATTCCCCTGTACCCAAGCCCCCTGTACCCCATTCCCCTGTACCCTATCCCCCTTTACCCAATTCCCTTGTATCCTATTCCCCTGTACCCCATTCCCCTGTCCCCAATCACCCTGTACCCCATTTCTCCTTTACCCCATTCCACTGTACCCAATCCCCTCTGTGCCCCATTCCCCTGTACCTCATTCCTCTGTACCTCATTCCCTGTGCCCAATCCCATGTACCCCTTTCCCCTGTACACCGTTGCCCTATACGTCATTACCCTGTATCCCATTCCCTCTGTACCCCATTCCCGGTACCCCATTCCCTGTACTCCATTGCCCTGTACCCCATTCACTCTGTACCCCATCCCGATACAACATTCCCCTGTACCCCCTCCCCTGTACCCCAATCCCCTGTACCCTATCCCCTGTACCATATTCCCGGTACCCCATTCCCTGTACCCAATCCCCCTGTCCCCAACCCCTCTGTACCCAATCCCCTCTGTACCCTATTCCCATGTACCCCATTCCTCTGTAACTCATTTCCCCCTGTACCCCATTCCCCTACACCCAATCCCCCTGTACCCCATTCTGCTGTGCCCAATCCCCTTTGTACCCCATTCCCCTGTACCCAACCCCCATGTACCCCATTCCTCTGTACCCAATCCCCCCTTTACCCCATTCCCTTGTATCCTATTCCCCTGTACCCCATTCCCCTGTACCCAATCACCATGTACCCTATTCCCCCTGTACCCCATTCCGCTGTACCCAATCCTCTCTGTACCCCATTCCCCTGTACCCCATTCCTCTGTACCTCATTCCATGTGCCCAATCCCCTGTACCCCAATCCCCTGTACCTCATTCCCTGTACCCCAGTCCCCCTGAACCCCATCCCCTGTACCCCGTTTCCCCTGTACCCCGTTCCCCTATACACCATTACCCTGTATCCCATTCCCTCTGTACCCCATTCCCTCTGTACCCCATTCCCTGTACTTCATTGCCCTGTACCCCATTCACTCTGTACCCCACCCCCGATACCACATTCCCCTGTACCCCATCCCCTGTACCATATTCCATGTGCCATATTCCCTGTACCCCATTCCCTGTACCCAATCCCCCTGTACCCAATCCCCTCTGTACCCAATCCCCTCTGTACCCTATTCCACTGTACCCCATTCCCCTGCACCCAATCCCCTGCACCCCATTCTGCTGTACCCAATCCCCTTTGTACCCCATTCCCCTGTATCCAACCCCCGTGTACCCCATTCCTCTGTATCCAATCCCCCTTTAGCCCATGCCCTTGTATCCTATTCCCCTGTACCCCATTCCCCGTGTACCCCATTCTCCTGCACCCAATCCCCCGGTACCCCATTCCCTGTACCCCATTCGCCCTGTACCCCATTCCGCTGTACCCAATCCCCCCTGTACCCCATTCCCCTGTACCCCATTCCCCTGTACCTCATTCCCTGTGCCCAATCCCATGTACCCCATTCCCCTGTACCTCATTCCCTGTACCCGTCCCTCTGAACCCCATCCCATGTACCCCATTCCACTGTACCCCGGTCCCCTATACACCATTACCCTGTACCCCATCCACCTGCACCCCATTCCCCTATATCCCATTCCCCTGTACCCCATTCCCTGTACCCCATTCCACTGTACGCAATTTCCCTGTACCCCATTACCTGTACCCCATTCCCCTGTACCCCGCCCATGTACCCCATTCCCCTTGTAGCCCATTCCACCATGTAACCCATTCCCCCTATACCCATTCCCCAAGTTCCTCATTCCCTGTACCCCATTCATCACTGTACCCCATCCCCTGTACCCCATTCCCATGTACCCCATTCCCTGTACCTAGTTTCCTGTACCCCAGTCCCCCTGACCCCCATCCCCTGTACCCCATTCCCCTGTACACCGTTGCCCTATACGTCATTACCCTGTATCCCATTCCCTCTGTACCCCATTCCCGGTACCCCGTTCCCTGTACTCCATTGCCCTGTACCCCATTCACTCTGTACCCCATCCCGATACAACATTCCCCTGTACCCCCTCCCCTGTACCCCATTCCCCTGTACCCCATCCCCTGTACCATATTCCCTGTACCCCATTCCCTGTATCCAATCCCCCTGTCCCCAACCCTTCTGTACCCAATCCCCTCTGTACCCTATTCCCCTATACCCCATTCCTCTGTACCCCATTCCCCCTGTACCCCATTCCCCTGCACCCAATCCCCCTGTACCCCATTCTGCTGTACCCAATCCCCTTTGTACCCCATTCCCCTGTACCCAACCCCCATGTACCCCATTCCTCTGTACCCAATCCCCCTTTACCCCATTCCCTTGTATCCTATTCCCCTGCACCCCATTCCCCGTGTACCCCATTCTCCTGTACCCAATCACCCTGCACCCCATTCCCCCTGTACCCCATTCCGTTGTACCCCATTCCCCTGCACCCAATCCCCGGTACCCCATTCCCCCTGTACCCCATTCCGCTGCACCCAATCCCCTCTGTACCCCATTCCCCTGTACCCAATCCCCGTGTACCCCATTCCCCTGTACCCAAGCCCCCTGTACCCCATTCCCCTGTACCCTATCCCCCTTTACCCAATTCCCTTGTATCCTATTCCCCTGTACCCCATTCCCCTGTCCCCAATCACCCTGTACCCCATTTCTCCTTTACCCCATTCCACTGTACCCAATCCCCTCTGTGCCCCATTCCCCTGTACCTCATTCCTCTGTACCTCATTCCCTGTGCCCAATCCCATGTACCCCTTTCCCCTGTACACCGTTGCCCTATACGTCATTACCCTGTATCCCATTCCCTCTGTACCCCATTCCCGGTACCCCATTCCCTGTACTCCATTGCCCTGTACCCCATTCACTCTGTACCCCATCCCGATACAACATTCCCCTGTACCCCTCCCCTGTACCCCATTCCCCTGTACCCCATCCCCTGTACCATATTCCCTGTACCCCATTCCCTGTACCCAATCCCCCTGTCCCCAACCCCTCTGTACCCAATCCCCTCTGTACCCCATTCCCCCTGTACCCCATTCCCCTGCACCCAATCCCCTGTACCCCATTCTGCTGTACCCAATCCCCTTTGTACCCCATTCCCCTGTACCCAACCCCCATGTACCCCATTCCTCTGTACCCAATCCCCCTTTACCCCATTCCCTTGTATCCTATTCCCCTGCACCCCATTCCCCGTGTACCCCATTCTCCTGTACCCAATCACCCTGCACCCCATTCCCCCTGTACCCCATTCTGTTGCACCCAATCCTCTCTGTACCCCATTCCCCTGTACCCCATTCCTCTGTACCTCATTCCATGTGCCCAATCCCCAGTACCCCAACCCCCTGTACCTCTTTCCCTGTACCCCAGTCCCCCTGAACCCCATCCCCTGTACCCCGTTTCCCCTGTACCCCGTTCCCCTATACGCCATTACCCTGTATCCCATTCCCTCTGAACCCCATTCCTGGTACCCCATTCCCTATACTCTATTGCCCTGTACCCCATTAACTCTGTACCCCATCCCCGATACCGCATTCCCCTGTATCCCATCTCCTGTTCCACATTCCCTGTACCCAATCCCCTGTACCCAATCCCCTCTGTACCCAATCCCCTCTGTACCCTATTCCCCTGTACCCCATTCCGCTGTACCCCATTCCCCTGCACCCAATCCCCGGTACCCCATTCCCCCTGTACCCCATTCCTGGTACCCCATTCCCTATACTCTATTGCCCTGTACCCCATTAACTCTGTACCCCATCCCCGATACCGCATTCCCCTGTATCCCATCTCCTGTTCCACATTCCCTGTACCCAATCCCCTGTACCCAATCCCCTCTGTACCCAATCCCCTCTGTACCCTATTCCCCTGTACCCCATTCCGCTGTACCCCATTCCCCTGCACCCAATCCCCGGTACCCCATTCCCCCTGTACCCCATTCCGCTGCACCCAATCCCCTCTGTACCCCATTCCCCTGTACCCTATCCCCCTTTACCCAATTCCCTTGTATCCTATTCCCCTGTACCCCATTCCCCTGTACCCAATCACCCTGTACCCCATTTCTCCTTTACCCCATTCCACTGTACCCAATCCCCTCTGTGCCCCATTCCCCTGTACCCCATTCCTCTGTACCTCATTCCCTGTGCCCAATCCCATGTACCCCATCCCCTGTACCTCATTCCCTGTACCCCAGTCCCCCTGAACCCCATCCCCTGTATCCCGTTCCCCTATACGCCATTACCCTGTATCCCATTCCCTCTGTACCCCATTCCCTCTGTACCCCATTCTCGGTACCCCATTCCCTGTACTCCATTGCCCTGTACCCCATTCACTCTGTACCCCACCCCCGATACCACATTCCCCTGTACCCCATCCCCTGTACCCCATCCCCTGTACCATATTCCCTGTACCCCATTCCCTGTACCCAATCCCCCTGTACCCAATCCCCTCTGTACCCAATCCCCTTTGTACCCTATTCCCATGTACCCCATTCCCCTGTACCACATTCCCCTGCACCCAATCCCCGGTACCCCATCCCCTGTACCCCATTCCCCCTGTACCCCATTCCGCTGTACCCAATCCCCTCTGTACCCCATTCCCCTGTACCCAATCCCCATTCCCCTGTGCCCAAGCCCCCCTGTACCCCATTCCCCTGTACCCAATCCCATGTACCCCATTCCCTGTACCCAATCCCCTGTACCCCATTCTCTGTATCCCATCGCCCCTATATCCCATTCCCCTGTACCCCATACCCATGTACCCCATTCCCTGTACCCCATTCCCCTGTACGTAATTTCCTTGTACCCCATTACCTGTACCCCATTCCCCTGTACCCCACCCATGTACCCCATTCCCCTTGTAGCCCATTCCCCCATGTCACCCATTCCCCCTATAGCCCATTCCCCATGTTCCTCATTCCATGTACCCCATTCCCCACTGTACCCCACCCCCCTGTACCCCATCCCCATGTACCCCATTCCCTGTACCTAATTCCCTGTACCCCAGTCCCCCTGAACCCCATCCACTGTACCCCATTCCCCTGTACACCGTTGCCCTATACGTCATTACCCTGTATCCCATTCCCTCTGTACCCCATTCCCGGTACCCCATTCCCTGTACTCCATTGTCCTGTACCCCATTCACTCTGTGCCCCATCCCGATACAACATTCCCCTGTACCCCCTCCCCTGTACCCCAATCCCCTGTACCCTATCCCCTGTACCATATTCCCGGTACCCCATTCCCTGTACCCAATCCCCCTGTCCCCAACCCCTCTGTACCCAATCCCCTCTGTACCCTATTCCCATGTACCCCATTCCTCTGTAACTCATTTCCCCCTGTACCCCATTCCCCTACACCCAATCCCCCTGTACCCCATTCTGCTGTGCCCAATCCCCTTTGTACCCCATTCCCCTGTACCCAACCCCCATGTACCCCATTCCTCTGTACCCAATCCCCCCTTTACCCCATTCCCTTGTATCCTATTCCCCTGTACCCCATTCCCCTGTACCCAATCACCATGTACCCTATTCCCCCTGTACCCCATTCCGCTGTACCCAATCCTCTCTGTACCCCATTCCCCTGTACCCCATTCCTCTGTACCTCATTCCATGTGCCCAATCCCCTGTACCCCAATCCCCTGTACCTCATTCCCTGTACCCCAGTCCCCCTGAACCCCATCCCCTGTACCCCGTTTCCCCTGTACCCCGTTCCCCTATACACCATTACCCTGTATCCCATTCCCTCTGTACCCCATTCCCTCTGTACCCCATTCCCTGTACTTCATTGCCCTGTACCCCATTCACTCTGTACCCCACCCCCGATACCACATTCCCCTGTACCCCATCCCCTGTACCATATTCCATGTGCCATATTCCCTGTACCCCATTCCCTGTACCCAATCCCCCTGTACCCAATCCCCTCTGTACCCAATCCCCTCTGTACCCTATTCCACTGTACCCCATTCCCCTGTACCCCATTCTTCTGCACCCAATCACCCGGTACCCCATTCCCTGTACCCCATTCCCCCTGTACCCCATTCCGCTGTACCCAATCCCCTCTGTACCCCATTCCCCTGTACCCAATCCCCATTCCCCTCTGCCCAAGCTCCCCCCTGTACCCCATTCCCCTGTACCCAATCCCCTGTACCCCATTCCCTGTACCCAATCCCCTGTACCCCATTCTCTGTATCCCATTGTCCATGTACCCCATTCCGCTGCACCCAATCCCCTCTGTACCCCATTCCCTGTACCCCATTCCCCTGTACCCAATCCCCCATGTACCGCATTCCCCTGTACCCAATCCCCCTGTACCCCATTCTCCTGTACCCCATTCCCCTGTACATCATTCCCTGTGCCCAATCCCATGTACCCCATTCCCCTGTACCTCATTCTCTGTACCCGTCCCCCTGAACCCCATCCCATGTACCCCATTCCACTGTACCCCGGTCCCCTATACGCCATTACGCTGTACCCCATTCACCTGCACCCCATTTCCCTATATCCCATTCCCCTGTACCCCATTCCCTGTACCCCATTCTCCTGTACGCAATTTCCCTGTACCCCATTACCTGTACCCCATTCCCCTGTACCCCGCCCATGTACCCCATTCCCCTTGTAGCCCATTCCCCCATGTAACCCATTCCCCCTATACCCCATTCCCCATGTTCCTCATTCCCTGTAGCCCATTCCCCACTGTACCCCATCCCCTGTACCCCATTCCCATGTACCCCATTCACTGTACCTAATTCCCTGTACCCCAGTCCCCCTGAACCCCATCCCCCGTACCCCTTTCCCCTGTACACCGTTGCCCTATACGTCATTACCCTGTATCCCATTCCCTCTGTACCCCATTCCCGGTATCCCGTTCCCTGTACTCCATTGCCCTGTACCCCATTCACTCTGTACCCCATCCCGATACAACATTCCCCTGTACCCCCTTCCCTGTACCCCATTCCCCTGTACCCCATCCCCTGTACCATTTTCCCTGTACCCCATTCCCTGTACCCAATCCCCCTGTCCCCAACCCCTCTGTACCCAATCCCATCTGTACCCTATTCCCCTGTACCCCATTCCTCTGTACCCCATTCCCCCTGTGCCCCATTCCCCTGCACCCAATCCCATCTGTACCCTATTCCCCTGCACCCAATCCCCTGTACCCCATTCTGCTGTACCCAATCCCCTTTGTACCCCATTCCCCTGTACCCAACCCCCGTGTACCCCATTCCTCTGTACCCAATCCCCCTTTAACCCATTCCCTTGTATCCTATTCCCCTGTACCCCATTCCCCGTGTACCCCATTCTCCTGCACCCAATCCCCCGGTACCCCATTCCCTGTACCCCATTCGCCCTGTACCCCATTCCGCTGTACCCAATCCCCTCTGTACCCCATTCCCCTGTACCCAATCCCCATTCCCCTGTGCCCAAGCCCCCCTGTACATCATTCCCCTGTACCCAATCCCCTGTACCCCATTCCATGTACCCAATCCCCTGTGCCCCATTCTCTGTATCCCATTGCCCCTGTACCCCATTCCGCCGTACCCAATCCCCTCTGTAACCCATTCCCTGTACCCCGTTCTCCTGTACCCAATCCCCCATGTACCGCATTCCCCTGTACCCAATCCCCCTGTACCCCATTCCCCTGTACCCCATTCCCCTGTACCTCATTCCCCTTGTAGCCCATTCCACCATGTAACCCATTCCCCCTATACCCATTCCCCAAGTTCCTCATTCCCTGTACCCCATTCATCACTGTACCCCATCCCTGTACCCCATTCCCATGTACCCCATTCCCTGTACCTAATTCCCTGTACCCCAGTCCCCCTGACCCCCATCCCCTGTACCCCATTCCCCTGTACACCGTTGCCCTATACGTCATTACGCTGTATCCCATTCCCTCTGTACCCCATTCCCGGTACCCCATTCCCTGTACTCCATTGCCCTGTACCCCATTCACTCTATACCCCATCCCGATACAACATTCCCCTGTACCCCCTCCCCTGTACCCCATTCCACTGTACCCCATCCCCTGTACCATATTCCCTGTACCCCATTCCCTGTACCCAATCCCCCTGTCCCCAACCCCTCTGTACCCAATCCCCTCTGTACCCCATTTCCCCCTGTACCCCATTCCCCTGCACCCAATCCCCCTGTACCCCATTCTGCTGTACCCAATCCCCTTTGTACCCCATTCCCCTGTACCCAACCCCCATGTACCCCATTCCTCTGTACCCAATCCCCCTTTACCCCATTCTCTTGTATCCTATTCCCCTGCACCCCATTCCCCGTGTACCCCATTCTCCTGCACCCAATCACCCTGCACCCCATTCCCCCTGTACCCCATTCCGTTGTACCCAATCCTCTCTGTACCCCATTCCCCTGTACCCAATTCCTCTGTACCTCATTCCATGTGCCCAATCCCCTGTACCCCATCCCCCTGTACCTCTTTCCCTGTACCCCAGTCCCCCTGAACCCCATCCCCTGTACCCCGTTTCCCCTGTACCCCGTTCCCCTATACGCCATTACCCTGTATCCCATTCCCTCTGAACCCCATTCCTGGTACCCCATTCCCTATACTCCATTGCCCTGTACCCCTTTAACTCTGCACCCCATCCCCGATACCGCATTCCCCTGTATCCCATCTCCTGTACCCCATTCCCTGTACCCAATCCCCTGTACCCAATCCCCTCTGTACCCAATCCCCTCTGTACCCTATTCCCCTGTACCCCATTCCGCTGTACCCCATTCCCCTGCACCCAATCCCCGGTACCCCATTCCCCCTGTACCCCATTCCGCTGCACCCAATCCCCTCTGTACCCCATTCCCCTGTACCCAATCCCCATGTACCCCATTCCCTTGTACCCAAGCCCCCTGTACCCCATTCCCCTGTACCCTATCCCCCTTTACCCAATTGCCTTGTATCCTATTCCCCTGTACCCCATTCCCCTGTACCCAATCACCCTGTACCCCATTTCTCCTTTACCCCATTCCACTGTACCCAATCCCCTCTGTGCCCCATTCCCCTGTACCCCATTCCTCTGTACCTCATTCCCTGTGCCCAATCCCCTGTACCCCATCCCCCTGTACCTCATTCCCTGTACCCCAGTCCCCCTGAACCCCATGCCCTGTACCCCATTCCCCTGTACCTCATTCCCTGTGCCCAATCCCATGTACCCCATTCCCCTGTACCTCATTCCCTGTACCTGTCCCTCTGAACCCCATCCCATGTACCCCATTCCACTGTACCCCGATCCCCTATACACCATTACCCTGTACCCCATCCACCTGCACCCCATTCCCCTATATCCCATTCCCCTGTACCCCATTCCCTGTACCCCATTCCACTGTACACAATTTCCCTGTACCCCATTACCTGTACCCCATTCCCCTGTACCCCGCCCATGTACCCCATTCCCCTTGTAGCCCATTCCACCATGTAACCCATTCCCCCTATACCCATTCCCCAAGTTCCTCATTCCCTGTACCCCATTCATCACTGTACCCCATCCCTGTACCCCATTCCCATGTACCCCATTCTCTGTACCTAATTCCCTGTACCCCAGTCCCCCTGACCCCCATCCCCTGTACCCCATTCCCCTGTACACCGTTGCCCTATACGTCATTACGCTGTATCCCATTCCCTCTGTACCCCATTCCCGGTACCCCATTCCCTGTACTCCATTGCCCTGTACCCCATTCACTCTATACCCCATCCCGATACAACATTCCCCTGTACCCCCTCCCCTGTACCCCATTCCACTGTACCCCATCCCCTGTACCATATTCCCTGTACCCCATTCCCTGTACCCAATCCCCCTGTCCCCAACCCCTCTGTACCCAATCCCCTCTGTACCCCATTTCCCCCTGTACCCCATTCCCCTGCACCCAATCCCCCTGTACCCCATTCTGCTGTACCCAATCCCCTTTGTACCCCATTCCCCTGTACCCAACCCCCATGTACCCCATTCCTCTGTACCCAATCCCCCTTTACCCCATTCTCTTGTATCCTATTCCCCTGCACCCCATTCCCCGTGTACCCCATTCTCCTGCACCCAATCACCCTGCACCCCATTCCCCCTGTACCCCATTCCGTTGTACCCAATCCTCTCTGTACCCCATTCCCCTGTACCCAATTCCTCTGTACCTCATTCCATGTGCCCAATCCCCTGTACCCCATCCCCCTGTACCTCTTTCCCTGTACCCCAGTCCCCCTGAACCCCATCCCCTGTACCCCGTTTCCCCTGTACCCCGTTCCCCTATACGCCATTACCCTGTATCCCATTCCCTCTGAACCCCATTCCTGGTACCCCATTCCCTATACTCCATTGCCCTGTACCCCTTTAACTCTGCACCCCATCCCCGATACCGCATTCCCCTGTATCCCATCTCCTGTACCCCATTCCCTGTACCCAATCCCCTGTACCCAATCCCCTCTGTACCCAATCCCCTCTGTACCCTATTCCCCTGTACCCCATTCCGCTGTACCCCATTCCCCTGCACCCAATCCCCGGTACCCCATTCCCCCTGTACCCCATTCCGCTGCACCCAATCCCCTCTGTACCCCATTCCCCTGTACCCAATCCCCATGTACCCCATTCCCTTGTACCCAAGCCCCCTGTACCCCATTCCCCTGTACCCTATCCCCCTTTACCCAATTGCCTTGTATCCTATTCCCCTGTACCCCATTCCCCTGTACCCAATCACCCTGTACCCCATTTCTCCTTTACCCCATTCCACTGTACCCAATCCCCTCTGTGCCCCATTCCCCTGCACCCCATTCCTCTGTACCTCATTCCCTGTGCCCAATCCCATGTACCCCATCCCCCTGTACCTCATTCGCTGTACCCCATCCCCCTGAACCCCATCCCCTGTATCCCGTTCCCCTATACGCCATTACCCTGTATCCCATTCCCTCTGTACCCCATTCCCTCTGTACCCCATTCTCGGTAACCCATTCCCTGTACTCCATTGCCCTGTACCCCATTCACTCTGTACCCCACCCCCGATACCACATTCCCCTGTACCCCATCCCCTGTACCCCATCCCCTGTACCATATTCCCTGTACCCCATTCCCTGTACCCAATCCCCCTGTACCCAATCCCCTTTGTACCCTATTCCCATGTACCCCATTCCCCTGTACCACATTCCCCTGCACCCAATCCCCGGTACCCCATTCCCTGTACCCCATTCCCCCTGTACCCCATTCCGCTGTACCCAATCCCCTCTGTACCCCATTCCCCTGTACCCAATCCCCATTCCCCTGTGCCCAAGCCCCCCTATACCCCATTCCCCTGTACCCAATCCACTGTACCCCATTTCCTGTACCCAATCCCCTGTACCCCATTCTCTGTATCCCATCGCCCCTATATCCCATTCCCCTGTACCCCATACCCCTGTACCCCATTCCCTGTACCCCATTCCCCTGTACGCAATTTCCCTGTACCCCATTACCTGTACCCCATTCCCCTGTATCCCACCCATGTACCCCATTCCCCTTGTAGCCCATTCCCCCATGTAAACAATTCCCCCTATACCCCATTCCCCATGTTCCTCATTCCCTGTACCCCATTCCCCACTGTACCCCATCCCCCTGTACCCCATCCCCATGTACCCCATTCCCTGTACCTAATTCCCTGTACCCCAGTCCCCCTGAACCCCATCCACTGTACCCCATTCCCCTGTACACCGTTGCCCTATACGTCATTACCCTGTATCCCATTCCCTCTGTACCCCATTCCCGGTACCCCATTCCCTGTACTCCATTGTCCTGTACCCCATTCACTCTGTACCCCATCCCGATACAACATTCCCCTGTACCCCGTCCCCTGTACCCCAATCTCCTGTACCCTATCCCCTGTACCATATTCACTGTACCCCATTCCCTGTACCCAATCCCCCTGTCCCCAACCCCTCTGTACCCAATCCCCTCTGTACCCTATTCCCCTGTACCCCATTCCTCTGTACCCCATTTCCCCCTGTACCCCATTCCCCTGTCCCCAACCCCCATGTACCCCATTCCTCTGTACCCAATCCCCCCTTTACCCCATTCCCTTGTATCCTATTCCCCTGTACCCCATTCCCCTGTACCCCATTCCCCTGTACCCAATCACCATGTACCCTATTCCCCCTGTACCCCATTCCGCTGTACCCCATTCCGCTGTACCCAATCCTCTCTGTGCCCCATTCCCCTGTACCCCATTCCTCTGTACCTCATTCCATGTGCCCAATCCCCTGTACCCCAATCCCATGTACCTCATTCCCTGTACCCCAGTCCCCCTGAACCCCATCCCCTGTACCCCGTTTCCCCTGTACCCCGTTCCCCTATACGCCATTACCCTGTATCCCATTCCCTCTGTACCCCATTCCCTCTGTACCCCATTCCCTGTACTTCATTGCCCTGTACCCCATTCACTCTGTACCCCACCCCCGATACCACATTCCCCTGTACCCCATCCCCTGTACCATATTCCCTGTACCATATTCCCTGTACCCCATTCCCTGTACCCAATCCCCCTGTACCCAATCCCCTCTGTACCCAATCCCCTCTGTACCCCATTCCACTGTACCCCATTCCCCTGTACCCCATTCTTCTGCATCCAATCCCCCCCGGTACCCCATTCCTGTACCCCATTCCCCTGTACCCCATTCCGCTGTACCCAATCCCCTCTGTACCCCATTCCCCTGTACCCAATCCCCATTCCCCTCTGCCCAAGCCCCCCTTTACCCCATTCCCCTGTACCCAATCCCCTGTACCCCATTCCCTGTACCCAATCCCCTGTACCCCATTCTCTGTATCCCATTGCCCATGTACCCCATTCCGCTGTACCCAATCCCCTCTGTACCCCATTCCCTGTACCCCATTCCCCTGTACCCAATCCCCCATGTACCGCATTCCCCTGTACCCAATCCCCCTGTACCCCATTCTCCTGTACCCCATTCCCCTGTACCTCATTCCCTGTGCCCAATCCCATGTACCCCATTCCCCTGTATCTCATTCCCTGTACCCGTCCCCTGAACCCCATCCCATGTACCCCATTCCACTGTACCCCGGTCCCCTATACGCCATTACGCTGTACCCCATTCACCTGCACTCCATTCCCCTATATCCCATTCCCCTGTACCCCATTCCCTGTACCCCATTCTCCTGTACGCAATTTCCCTGTACCCCATTACCTGTACCCCATTCCCCCTGAACCCCATCCCCTGTACCCCTTTCCCCTGTACACCGTTGCCCTATACGTCATTACCCTGTATCCCATTCCCTCTGTACCCCATTCCCGGTACCCCGTTCCCTGTACTCCATTGCCCTGTACCCCATTCACTCTGTACCCCATCCCGATACAGCATTCCCCTGTACCCCCTTCCCTGTACCCCATCCCCTGTACCATATTCCCTGTACCCCATTCCCTGTACCCAATCCCCCTGTCCCCAACCCCTCTGTACCCAATCCCATCTGTACCCTATTCCCCTGTACCCCATTCCTCTGTACCCCATTCCCCCTGTGCCCCATTCCCTGCACCCAATCCCCTGTACCCCATTCTGTTGTACCCAATCCCCTTTGTACCCCATTCCCCTGTACCCAACCCCCGTGTACCCCATTCCTCTGTACCCAATCCCCCTTTACCCCATTCCCTTGTATCCTATTCCACTGTACCCCATTCCCCGTGTACCCCATTCTCCTGCACCCAACCCCCGGTACCCCATTCCGCTGTACCCAATCCCCTCTGTACCCCATTCCCCTGTACCCAATCCCCATTCCCCTGTGCCCAAGCCCCCCTGTACCCCATTCCCCTGTACCCAATCCCCTGTACCCCATTCCCTGTACCCAATCCCCTGTACCCCATTCTCTGTATCCCATTGCCCCTGTACCCCATTCCGCTGTACCCAATCCCCTCTGTAACCCATTCCCTGTACCCCATTCTCCTGAACCCAATCCCCCATGTACCGCATTCCCCTGTACCCAATCCCCCTGTATCCCATTCCCCTGTACCCCATTCCCCTGTACCTCATTCCCTGTGCCCAATCCCATGTACCCCATTCCCCTGTACCTCATTCCCTGTACCCGTCCCTCTGAACCCCATCCCATGTACCCCATTCCACTGTACCCCGGTCCCCTATATCCCATTCCCCTGTACCCCATTCCCTGTACCCCATTCCACTGTACGCAATTTCCCTGTACCCCATTACCTGTACCCCATTCCCCTGTACCCCGCCCATGTACCCCATTCCCCTTGTAGCCCATTCCACCATGTAACCCATTCCCCCTATACCCATTCCCCAAGTTCCTCATTCCCTGTACCCCATTCATCACTGTACCCCATCCCCTGTACCCCATTCCCATGTACCCCATTCCCTGTACCTAATTCCCTGTACCCCAGTCCCCCCTGACCCCCATCCTCTGTACCCCATTACCCTGTACACCGTTGCCCTATACGTCATTACCCTGTATCCCATTCCCTCTGTACCCCATTCCCGGTACCCCGTTCCCTGTACTCCATTGCCCTGTACCCCATTCACTCTGTACCCCATCCCGATACAACATTCCCCTGTACCCCGTCCCCTGTACCCCATTCCCCTGTACCCCATCCCCTGTACCATATTCCCTGTACCCCATTCCCTGTACCCAATCCCCCTGTCCCCAACCCCTCTGTACCCAATCCCCTCTGTACCCTATTCCCCTGTACCCCATTCCTCTGTACCCCATTCCCCCTGTACCCCATTCCACTGCACCCAATCCCCCTGTACCCCATTCTGCTGTACCCAATCCCCTTTGTACCCCATTCCCCTGCACCCAGCCCCCATGTACCCCATTCCTCTGTACCCAATCCCCCTTTACCCCATTCCCTTGTATCCTATTCCCCTGCACCCCATTCCCCGTGTACCCCATTCTCCTGTACCCAATCACCCTGCACCCCATTCCCCCTGTACCCCATTCCGATGTACCCAATCCTCTCTGTACCCCATTCCCCTGTACCCCATTCCTCTGTGCCTCATTCCATGTGCCCAATCCCCTGTACTCCATCCGCCTGTACCTCTTTCCCTGTACCCCAGTCCCCCTGAACCCCATCCCCTGTACCCCGTTTCCCCTGTACCCCGTTCCCCTATACGCCATTACCCTGTATCCCATTCCCTCTGAACCCCATTCCTGGTACCCCATTCCCTATTCTCCATTGCACTGTACCCCATTAACTCTGTACCCCATCCCCGATACCGCATTCCCCTGTATCCCATCTCCTGTACCCCATTCCCTGTACCCAATCCCCTGTACCCAATCCCCTCTGTACCCAATCCCCTCTGTACCCTATTCCCCTGTACCCCATTCCGCTGTACCCCATGCCCCTGCACCCAATCCCCGGTACCCCATTCCCCCTGTACCCCATTCCGCTGCACCCAATCCCCTCTGTACCCCATTCCCCTGTACCCAATCCCCATGTACCCCATTCCCCTGTACCCAAGCCCCCTGTACCCCATTCCCCTGTACCCTATCCCCCTTTACCCAATTCCCTTGTATCCTGTTCCCCTGTACCCCATTCCCCTGTACCCCATTTCTCCTTTACCCCATTCCACTGTACCCAATCCCCTCTGTGCCCCATTCCCCTGTACCCCATTCCTCTGTACCTCATTCCCTGTGCCCAATCCCCTGTACCCCATCCCCCTGTACCTCATTCCCTGTACCCCAGTCCCCCTGAACCCCATGCCCTGTATCCCATTCCCCTATACGCCATTACCCTGTATCCCATTCCCTCTGTACCCCATTCCCTCTGTACCCCATTCTCGGTACCTCATTCCCTGTACTCCATTGCCCTGTACCCCATTCACTCTGTACCCCACCCCCGATACCATATTCCCCTGTACCCCATCCCCTGTACCCCATCCCCTGTACCATATTCTCTGTACCCCATTCCGTGTACCCAATCCCCCTGTACCCAACCCCCTCTGTACCCAATCCCCTTTGTACCCTATTCCCATGTACCCCATTCCCCTGTACCACATTCCCCTGCACCCAATCCCCGGTACCCCATTCCCTGTACCCCATTCCCCCTGTACCCCATTCCGCTGTACCCAATCCCCTCTGTACCCCATTCCCCTGTACCCAATCCCCATTCCCCTGTGCCCAAGCCCCCCTGTACCCCATTCCCCTGTACCCAATCCCCTGTACCCCATTCCCTGTACCCAATCCCATGTACCCCATTCTCTGTATCCCATCGCCCCTATATCCCATTCCCCTGTACCCCATACCCCTGTACCCCATTCCCTGTACCCCATTCCCCTGTACGCAATTTCCCTGTACCCCATTACATGTACCCCATTCCCCTGTACCATATTCCCTGTACCATATTCCCTGTACCCCATTCCCTGTACCCAATCCCCCTGTACCCAATCCCCTCTGTACCCAATCCCCTCTGTACCCTATTCCACTGTACCCCATTCCCCTGTACCCCATTATTCTGCACCCAATCCCCCGGTACCCCATTCCCTGTACCCCATTCCCCTGTACCCCATTCCGCTGTACCCAATCCCCTCTGTACCCCATTCCCCTGTACCCAATCCCCTGTACCCCATTCCCTGTACCCAATCCCCTGTACCCCATTCTCTGTATCCCATTGCCCATGTACCCCATTCCGCTGTACCCAATCCCCTCTGTACCCCATTCCCTGTACCCCATTCCCCTGTACCCAATCCCCCATGTACCGCATTCCCCTGTACCCAATCCCCCTGTACCCCATTCTCCTGTACCCCATTCCCCTGTACCTCATTCCCTGTGCCCAATCCCATGTACCCCATTCCCCTGTACCTCATTCCCTGTACCCGTCCCCTGAACCCCATCCCATGCACCCCATTCCACTGTACCCCGGTCCCCTATACGCCATTACGCTGTACCCCATTCACCTGCACCCCATTCCCCTATATCCCATTCCCCTGTACCCCATTCCCTGTACCCCATTCTCCTGTACACAATTTCCCTGTACCCCATTACCTGTACCCCATTCCCCTGTACCCCGCCCATGTACCCCATTCCCCTTGTAGCCCATTCCCCCATGTAACCCATTCCCCCTATACCCCATTCCCCATGTTCCTCATTCCCTGTACCCCATTCCCCACTGTACCCCATCCCCTGTACCCCATTCCCATGTACCCCATTCCCTGTACCTAATTCCCTGTACCCCAGTCCCCCTGAACCCCATCCCCTGTACCCCTTTCCCCTGTACACCGTTGCCCTATACGTCATTACCCTGTATCCCATTCCCTCTGTACCCCATTCCCGGTACCCCGTTCCCTGTACTCCATTGCCCTGTACCCCATTCACTCTGTACCCCATCCCGATACAACATTCCCCTGTACCCCCTTCCCTGTACCCCATTCCCCTGTACCCCATCCCCTGTACCATATTCCCCTGTACCCCATTCCCTCTGTACCCCATTCTCGGTAACCCATTCCCTGTACTCCATTGCCCTGTACCCCATTCACTCTGTACCCCACCCCCGATACCACATTCCCCTGTACCCCATCCCCTGTACCCCATCCCCTGTACCATATTCCCTGTACCCCATTCCCTGTACCCAATCCCCCTGTACCCAATCCCCTTTGTACCCTATTCCCATGTACCCCATTCCCCTGTACCACATTCCCCTGCACCCAATCCCCGGTACCCCATTCCCTGTACCCCATTCCCCCTGTACCCCATTCCGCTGTACCCAATCCCCTCTGTACCCCATTCCCCTGTACCCAATCCCCATTCCCCTGTGCCCAAGCCCCCTATACCCCATTCCCCTGTACCCAATCCACTGTACCCCATTTCCTGTACCCAATCCCCTGTACCCCATTCTCTGTATCCCATCGCCCCTATATCCCATTCCCCTGTACCCCATACCCCTGTACCCCATTCCCTGTACCCCATTCCCCTGTACGCAATTTCCCTGTACCCCATTACCTGTACCCCATTCCCCTGTATCCCACCCATGTACCCCATTCCCCTTGTAGCCCATTCCCCCATGTAAACAATTCCCCCTATACCCCATTCCCCATGTTCCTCATTCCATGTACCCCATTCCCCACTGTACCCCATCCCCCTGTACCCCATCCCCATGTACCCCATTCCCTGTACCTAATTCCCTGTACCCCAGTCCCCCTGAACCCCATCCACTGTACCCCATTCCCCTGTACACCGTTGCCCTATACGTCATTACCCTGTATCCCATTCCCTCTGTACCCCATTCCCGGTACCCCATTCCCTGTACTCCATTGTCCTGTACCCCATTCACTCTGTACCCCATCCCGATACAACATTCCCCTGTACCCCGTCCCCTGTACCCCAATCTCCTGTACCCTATCCCCTGTACCATATTCACTGTACCCCATTCCCTGTACCCAATCCCCCTGTCCCCAACCCCTCTGTACCCAATCCCCTCTGTACCCTATTCCCCTGTACCCCATTCCTCTGTACCCCATTTCCCCCTGTACCCCATTCCCCTGTCCCCAACCCCCATGTACCCCATTCCTCTGTACCCAATCCCCCCTTTACCCCATTCCCTTGTATCCTATTCCCCTGTACCCCATTCCCCTGTACCCCATTCCCCTGTACCCAATCACCATGTACCCTATTCCCCCTGTACCCCATTCCGCTGTACCCCATTCCGCTGTACCCAATCCTCTCTGTGCCCCATTCCCCTGTACCCCATTCCTCTGTACCTCATTCCATGTGCCCAATCCCCTGTACCCCAATCCCATGTACCTCATTCCCTGTACCCCAGTCCCCCTGAACCCCATCCCCTGTACCCCGTTTCCCCTGTACCCCGTTCCCCTATACGCCATTACCCTGTATCCCATTCCCTCTGTACCCCATTCCCTCTGTACCCCATTCCCTGTACTTCATTGCCCTGTACCCCATTCACTCTGTACCCCACCCCCGATACCACATTCCCCTGTACCCCATCCCCTGTACCATATTCCCTGTACCATATTCCCTGTACCCCATTCCCTGTACCCAATCCCCCTGTACCCAATCCCCTCTGTACCCAATCCCCTCTGTACCCCATTCCACTGTACCCCATTCCCCTGTACCCCATTCTTCTGCATCCAATCCCCCCCCGGTACCCCATTCCTGTACCCCATTCCCCTGTACCCCATTCCGCTGTACCCAATCCCCTCTGTACCCCATTCCCCTGTACCCAATCCCCATTCCCCTCTGCCCAAGCCCCCCTTTACCCCATTCCCCTGTACCCAATCCCCTGTACCCCATTCCCTGTACCCAATCCCCTGTACCCCATTCTCTGTATCCCATTGCCCATGTACCCCATTCCGCTGTACCCAATCCCCTCTGTACCCCATTCCCTGTACCCCATTCCCCTGTACCCAATCCCCCATGTACCGCATTCCCCTGTACCCAATCCCCCTGTACCCCATTCTCCTGTACCCCATTCCCCTGTACCTCATTCCCTGTGCCCAATCCCATGTACCCCATTCCCCTGTATCTCATTCCCTGTACCCGTCCCCTGAACCCCATCCCATGTACCCCATTCCACTGTACCCCGGTCCCCTATACGCCATTACGCTGTACCCCATTCACCTGCACTCCATTCCCCTATATCCCATTCCCCTGTACCCCATTCCCTGTACCCCATTCTCCTGTACGCAATTTCCCTGTACCCCATTACCTGTACCCCATTCCCCCTGAACCCCATCCCCTGTACCCCTTTCCCCTGTACACCGTTGCCCTATACGTCATTACCCTGTATCCCATTCCCTCTGTACCCCATTCCCGGTACCCCGTTCCCTGTACTCCATTGCCCTGTACCCCATTCACTCTGTACCCCATCCCGATACAACATTCCCCTGTACCCCCTTCCCTGTACCCCATCCCCTGTACCATATTCCCTGTACCCCATTCCCTGTACCCAATCCCCCTGTCCCCAACCCCTCTGTACCCAATCCCATCTGTACCCTATTCCCCTGTACCCCATTCCTCTGTACCCCATTCCCCCTGTGCCCCATTCCCTGCACCCAATCCCCTGTACCCCATTCTGTTGTACCCAATCCCCTTTGTACCCCATTCCCCTGTACCCAACCCCCGTGTACCCCATTCCTCTGTACCCAATCCCCCTTTACCCCATTCCCTTGTATCCTATTCCACTGTACCCCATTCCCCGTGTACCCCATTCTCCTGCACCCAACCCCCGGTACCCCATTCCGCTGTACCCAATCCCCTCTGTACCCCATTCCCCTGTACCCAATCCCCATTCCCCTGTGCCCAAGCCCCCCTGTACCCCATTCCCCTGTACCCAATCCCCTGTACCCCATTCCCTGTACCCAATCCCCTGTACCCCATTCTCTGTATCCCATTGCCCCTGTACCCCATTCCGCTGTACCCAATCCCCTCTGTAACCCATTCCCTGTACCCCATTCTCCTGAACCCAATCCCCCATGTACCGCATTCCCCTGTACCCAATCCCCCTGTATCCCATTCCCCTGTACCCCATTCCCCTGTACCTCATTCCCTGTGCCCAATCCCATGTACCCCATTCCCCTGTACCTCATTCCCTGTACCCGTCCCTCTGAACCCCATCCCATGTACCCCATTCCACTGTACCCCGGTCCCCTATATCCCATTCCCCTGTACCCCATTCCCTGTACCCCATTCCACTGTACGCAATTTCCCTGTACCCCATTACCTGTACCCCATTCCCCTGTACCCCGCCCATGTACCCCATTCCCCTTGTAGCCCATTCCACCATGTAACCCATTCCCCCTATACCCATTCCCCAAGTTCCTCATTCCCTGTACCCCATTCATCACTGTACCCCATCCCCTGTACCCCATTCCCATGTACCCCATTCCCTGTACCTAATTCCCTGTACCCCAGTCCCCCCTGACCCCCATCCTCTGTACCCCATTACCCTGTACACCGTTGCCCTATACGTCATTACCCTGTATCCCATTCCCTCTGTACCCCATTCCCGGTACCCCGTTCCCTGTACTCCATTGCCCTGTACCCCATTCACTCTGTACCCCATCCCGATACAACATTCCCCTGTACCCCGTCCCCTGTACCCCATTCCCCTGTACCCCATCCCCTGTACCATATTCCCTGTACCCCATTCCCTGTACCCAATCCCCCTGTCCCCAACCCCTCTGTACCCAATCCCCTCTGTACCCTATTCCCCTGTACCCCATTCCTCTGTACCCCATTCCCCCTGTACCCCATTCCACTGCACCCAATCCCCCTGTACCCCATTCTGCTGTACCCAATCCCCTTTGTACCCCATTCCCCTGCACCCAGCCCCCATGTACCCCATTCCTCTGTACCCAATCCCCCTTTACCCCATTCCCTTGTATCCTATTCCCCTGCACCCCATTCCCCGTGTACCCCATTCTCCTGTACCCAATCACCCTGCACCCCATTCCCCCTGTACCCCATTCCGATGTACCCAATCCTCTCTGTACCCCATTCCCCTGTACCCCATTCCTCTGTGCCTCATTCCATGTGCCCAATCCCCTGTACTCCATCCGCCTGTACCTCTTTCCCTGTACCCCAGTCCCCCTGAACCCCATCCCCTGTACCCCGTTTCCCCTGTACCCCGTTCCCCTATACGCCATTACCCTGTATCCCATTCCCTCTGAACCCCATTCCTGGTACCCCATTCCCTATTCTCCATTGCACTGTACCCCATTAACTCTGTACCCCATCCCCGATACCGCATTCCCCTGTATCCCATCTCCTGTACCCCATTCCCTGTACCCAATCCCCTGTACCCAATCCCCTCTGTACCCAATCCCCTCTGTACCCTATTCCCCTGTACCCCATTCCGCTGTACCCCATGCCCCTGCACCCAATCCCCGGTACCCCATTCCCCCTGTACCCCATTCCGCTGCACCCAATCCCCTCTGTACCCCATTCCCCTGTACCCAATCCCCATGTACCCCATTCCCCTGTACCCAAGCCCCCTGTACCCCATTCCCCTGTACCCTATCCCCCTTTACCCAATTCCCTTGTATCCTGTTCCCCTGTACCCCATTCCCCTGTACCCCATTTCTCCTTTACCCCATTCCACTGTACCCAATCCCCTCTGTGCCCCATTCCCCTGTACCCCATTCCTCTGTACCTCATTCCCTGTGCCCAATCCCCTGTACCCCATCCCCCTGTACCTCATTCCCTGTACCCCAGTCCCCCTGAACCCCATGCCCTGTATCCCATTCCCCTATACGCCATTACCCTGTATCCCATTCCCTCTGTACCCCATTCCCTCTGTACCCCATTCTCGGTACCTCATTCCCTGTACTCCATTGCCCTGTACCCCATTCACTCTGTACCCCACCCCCGATACCATATTCCCCTGTACCCCATCCCCTGTACCCCATCCCCTGTACCATATTCTCTGTACCCCATTCCGTGTACCCAATCCCCCTGTACCCAACCCCCTCTGTACCCAATCCCCTTTGTACCCTATTCCCATGTACCCCATTCCCCTGTACCACATTCCCCTGCACCCAATCCCCGGTACCCCATTCCCTGTACCCCATTCCCCCTGTACCCCATTCCGCTGTACCCAATCCCCTCTGTACCCCATTCCCCTGTACCCAATCCCCATTCCCCTGTGCCCAAGCCCCCCTGTACCCCATTCCCCTGTACCCAATCCCCTGTACCCCATTCCCTGTACCCAATCCCATGTACCCCATTCTCTGTATCCCATCGCCCCTATATCCCATTCCCCTGTACCCCATACCCCTGTACCCCATTCCCTGTACCCCATTCCCCTGTACGCAATTTCCCTGTACCCCATTACATGTACCCCATTCCCCTGTACCATATTCCCTGTACCATATTCCCTGTACCCCATTCCCTGTACCCAATCCCCCTGTACCCAATCCCCTCTGTACCCAATCCCCTCTGTACCCTATTCCACTGTACCCCATTCCCCTGTACCCCATTATTCTGCACCCAATCCCCCGGTACCCCATTCCCTGTACCCCATTCCCCTGTACCCCATTCCGCTGTACCCAATCCCCTCTGTACCCCATTCCCCTGTACCCAATCCCCTGTACCCCATTCCCTGTACCCAATCCCCTGTACCCCATTCTCTGTATCCCATTGCCCATGTACCCCATTCCGCTGTACCCAATCCCCTCTGTACCCCATTCCCTGTACCCCATTCCCCTGTACCCAATCCCCCATGTACCGCATTCCCCTGTACCCAATCCCCCTGTACCCCATTCTCCTGTACCCCATTCCCCTGTACCTCATTCCCTGTGCCCAATCCCATGTACCCCATTCCCCTGTACCTCATTCCCTGTACCCGTCCCCTGAACCCCATCCCATGCACCCCATTCCACTGTACCCCGGTCCCCTATACGCCATTACGCTGTACCCCATTCACCTGCACCCCATTCCCCTATATCCCATTCCCCTGTACCCCATTCCCTGTACCCCATTCTCCTGTACACAATTTCCCTGTACCCCATTACCTGTACCCCATTCCCCTGTACCCCGCCCATGTACCCCATTCCCCTTGTAGCCCATTCCCCCATGTAACCCATTCCCCCTATACCCCATTCCCCATGTTCCTCATTCCCTGTACCCCATTCCCCACTGTACCCCATCCCCTGTACCCCATTCCCATGTACCCCATTCCCTGTACCTAATTCCCTGTACCCCAGTCCCCCTGAACCCCATCCCCTGTACCCCTTTCCCCTGTACACCGTTGCCCTATACGTCATTACCCTGTATCCCATTCCCTCTGTACCCCATTCCCGGTACCCCGTTCCCTGTACTCCATTGCCCTGTACCCCATTCACTCTGTACCCCATCCCGATACAACATTCCCCTGTACCCCCTTCCCTGTACCCCATTCCCCTGTACCCCATCCCCTGTACCATATTCCCCTGTACCCCATTCCTCTGTACCCCATTCCCCCGTGCCCCATTCCCCTGCACCCAATCCCCTGTACCCCATTATGTTGTACCCAATCCCCTTTGTACCCCATTCCTCTGTACCCAATCCCCCTTTACCCCATTCCCTTGTATCCTATTCCACTGTACCCCATTCCCCGTGTACCCCATTCTCCTGCACCCAATCCCCCTGTACCCCATTCCTCTGTACCCAATCCCCTGTACCCCATTCCCTGTACCCAATCCCCTGTACCCCATTCTCTGTATCCCATTGCCCCTGTACCCCATTCCGCTGTACCCAATCCCCTCTGTAACCCATTCCCTGTACCCCATTCTCCTGAACCCAATCCCCCATGTACCGCATTCCCCTGTACCCAATCCCCCTGTATCCCATTCCCCTGTACCCCATTCCCCTGTACCTCATTCCCTGTGCCCAATCCCATGTACCCCATTCCCCTGTACCTCATTCCCTGTACCCGTCCCTCTGAACCCCATCCCATGTACCCCATTCCACTGTACCCCGGTCCCCTATACACCATTACCCTGTACCCCATCCACCTGCACCCCATTCCCCTATATCCCATTCCCCTGTACCCCATTCCCTGTACCCCATTCCACTGTACGCAATTTCCCTGTACCCCATTACCTGTACCCCATTCCCCTGTACCCCACCCATGTACCCCATTCCCCTTGTAGCCCATTCCACCATGTAACCCATTCCCCCTATACCCATTCCCCAAGTTCCTCATTCCCTGTACCCCATTCATCACTGTACCCCATCCCCTGTACCCCATTCCCATGTACCCCATTCCCTGTACCTAATTCCCTGTACCCCAGTCCCCCCTGACCCCCATCCTCTGTACCCCATTCCCCTGTACACCGTTGCCCTATACGTCATTACCCTGTATCCCATTCCCTCTGTACCCCATTCCCGGTACCCCGTTCCCTGTACTCCATTGCCCTGTACCCCATTCACTCTGTACCCCATCCCGATACAACATTCCCCTGTACCCCCTCCCCTGTACCCCATTCCCCTGTACCCCATCCCCTGTACCATATTCCCTGTACCCCATTCCCTGTACCCAATCCCCCTGTCCCCAACCCCTCTGTACCCAATCCCCTCTGTACCCTATTCCCCTGTACCCCATTCCTCTGTACCCCATTCCCCCTGTACCCCATTCCCCTGCACCCAATCCCCCTGTACCCCATTCTGCTGTACCCAATCCCCTTTGTACCCCATTCCCCTGTACCCAACCCCCATGTACACCATTCCTCTGTACCCAATCCCCCTTTATCCCATTCCCTTGTATCCTATTCCCCTGCACCCCATTCCCCGTGTACCCCATTCTCCTGTACCCAATCACCCTGCACCCCATTCCCCTGTACCCCATTCCGTTGTACCCAATCCTCTCTGTACCCCATTCCCCTGTACCCCATTCCTCTGTACCTCATTCCATGTGCCCAATCCCCTGTACCCCATCCCCCTGTACCTCTTTCCCTGTACCCCAGTCCCCCTGAACCCCATCCCCTGTACCCCGTTTCCCCTGTACCCCGTTCCCCTATACGCCATTACCCTGTATCCCATTCCCTCTGAACCCCATTCCTGGTACCCCATTCCCTATTCTCCATTGCAATGTAACCCCATTAACTCTGTACCCCATCCCCGATACCGCATTTCCCTGTATCCCATCTCCTGTACCCCATTCCCTGTACCCAATCCCCTGTACCCAATCCCCTCTGTACCCAATCCCCTCTGTACCCTATTCCCCTGTACCCCATTCCGCTGTACCCCATGCCCCTGCACCCAATCCCCGGTACCCCATTCCCCCTGTACCCCATTCCGCTGCACCCAATCCCCTCTGTACCCCATTCCCCTGTACCCAATCCCCATGAACCCATTCCCCTGTACCCAAGCCCCCTGTACCCCATTCCCCTGTACCCTATCCCCCTTTACCCAATTCCCTTGTATCCTATTCCCCTGTACCCCATTCCCCTGTACCCAATCACCCTGTACCCCATTTCTCCTTTACCCCATTCCACTGTACCCAATCCCCTCTGTGCCCCATTCCCCTGTACCCCATTCCTCTGTACCTCATTCCCTGTGCCCAATCCCCTGTACCCCATCCCCCTGTACCTCATTCCCTGTACCCCAGTCCCCCTGAACCCCATGCCCTGTATCCCGTTCCCCTATACGCCATTACCCTGTATCCCATTCCCTCTGTACCCCATTCCCTCTGTACCCCATTCTCGGTACCTCATTCCCTGTACTCCATTGCCCTGTACCCCATTCACTCTGTACCCCACCCCCGATACCATATTCCCCTGTACCCCATCCCCTGTACCCCATCCCCTGTACCATATTCTCTGTACCCCATTCCGTGTACCCAATCCCCCTGTACCCAACCCCCTCTGTACCCAATCCCCTTTGTACCCTATTCCCATGTACCCCATTCCCCTGTACCACATTCCCCTGCACCCAATCCCCGGTACCCCATTCCCTGTACCCCATTCCCCCTGTACCCCATTCCGCTGTACCCAATCCCCTCTGTACCCCATTCCCCTGTACCCAATCCCCATTCCCCTGTGCCCAAGCCCCCCTGTACCCCATTCCCCTGTACCCAATCCCCTGTACCCCATTCCCTGTACCCAATCCCCTGTACCCCATTCTCTGTATCCCATCGCCCCTATATCCCATTCCCCTGTACCCCATACCCCTGTACCCCATTCCCTGTACCCCATTCCCCTGTACGCGATTTCCTTGTACCCCATTACATGTACCCCATTCCCCTGTACCCCGCCCATGTACCCCATTCCCCTTGTAGCCCATTCCCCCATGTGACCCATTTCCCCCTATACCCCATTCCCCATGTTCCTCATTCCATGTACCCCATTCCCCACTGTACCCCATCCCCCTGTACCCCATCCCCATGTACCCCATTCCCTGTACCTAATTCCCTGTACCCCAGTCCCCCTGAACCCCATCCACTGTACCCCATTCCCCTGTACACCGTTGCCCTATACGTCATTACCCTGTATCCCATTCCCTCTGTACCCCATTCCCGGCACCCCATTCCCTGTACTCCATTGTCCTGTACCCCATTCACTCTGTACCCCATCCCGATACAACATTCCCCTGTACCCCCTCCCCTGTACCCCAATCCCCTGTACCCTATCCCCTGTACCATATTCCCTGTACCCCATTCCCTGTACCCAATCCCCCTGTCCCCAACCCCTCTGTACCCAATCCCCTCTGTACCCTATTCCCCTGTACCCCATTCCTCTGTACCCCATTCCCCCTGTACCCCATTCCCCTGCACCCAATCCCCCTGTACCCCATTCTGCTGTACCCAATCCCCTTTGTACCCCATTCCCCTGTACCCAACCCCCATGTACCCCATTCCTCTGTACCCAATCCCCCCTTTACCCCATTCCCTTGTATCCTATTCCCCTGTACCCCATTCCCCTGTACCCCATTCCTCTGTACCCAATCACCATGTACCCCATTCCCCCTGTACCCCATTCCGCTGTACCCAATCCTCTCTGTACCCCATTCCCCTGTACCCCATTCCTCTGTACCTCATTCCATGTGCCCACTCCCCTGTACCCCAATCCCCTGTACCTCATTCCCTGTACCCCAGCCCCCCTGAACACCATCCCCTGTACCCCGTTTCCCCTGCACCCAATCCCCCGGCACCCCATTCCCTGTACCCCATTCCCCCTGTACCCCATTCCGCTGTACCCAATCCCCTCTGTACCCCATTCCCCTGTACCCAATCCCCATTCCCCTGTGCCCAAGCCCCCCTGTACCCCATTCCCCTGTACCCAATCCCCTGTACCCCATTCCCTGTACCCAATCCCCTGTACCCCATTCTCTGTATCCCATTGCCCATGTACCCCATTCCGCTGTACCCAATCCCCTCTGTACCCCATTCCCTGTACCCCATTCCCCTGTACCCAATCCCCCATGTACCGCATTCCCCTGTACCCAATCCCCCTGTACCCCATTCTCCTGTACCCCATTCCCCTGTACCTCATTCCCTGTGCCCAATCCCATGTACCCCATTCCCCTGTACCTCATTCCCTGTACCCGTCCCCCTGAACCCCATCCCATGTACCCCATTCCACTGTACCCCGGTCCCCTATACGCCATTGCGCTGTACCCCATTCACCTGCACCCCGTTCCCCTATATCCCATTCCCCTGTACCCCATTCCCTGTACCCCATTCTCCTGTACGCAATTTCCCTGTACCCCATTACCTGTACCCCATTCCCCTGTACCCCGCCCATGTACCCCATTCCCCTTGTAGCCCATTCCCCCATGTAACCCATTCCCCCTATACCCCATTCCCCATGTTCCTCATTCCTTGTACCCCATTCCCCACTGTACCCCATCCCCTGTACCCCATTCCCATGTACCCCATTCCCTGTACCTAATTCCCTGTACCCCAGTCCCCCTGAACCCCATCCCCTGTACCCCTTTCCCCTGTACACCGTTGCCCTATACGTCATTACCCTGTATCCCATTCCCTCTGTACCCCATTCCTGGTACCCCGTTCCCTGTACTACATTGCCCTGTACCCCATTCACTCTGTACCCCATCCCGATACAACATTCCCCTGTACCCCCTTCCCTGTACCCCAGTCCCCTGTACCTCATCCCCTGTACCATATTCCCTGTACCCCATTCCCTGTACCCAATCCCCCTGTCCCCAACCCCTCTGTACCCAATCCCATCTGTACCCTATTCCCCTGTACCCCATTCCTCTGTACCCCATTCCCCCTGTGCCCCATTCCCCTGCACCCAATCCCCTGTACCCCATTCTGCTGTACCCAATCCCCTTTGTACCCCATTCCCCTGTACCCAACCCCCGTGTACCCCATTCCTCTGTACCCAATCCCCCTTTACCCCATTCCCTTATATCCTATTCCCCTGTACCCCATTCCCCGTGTACCCCATTCTCCTGCATCCAAACCCCCGGTACCCCATTCCCTGTACCCCATTTCCCCCTGTACCCTATTCCCCTGTACCCCATTCCCTGTACCCCATTCCCCTGTACCCAATCCCCATTCCCCTGTGCCCAAGCCCCCCTGTACCCCATTCCCCTGTACCCAATCCCCTTTGTACCCCATTCCCCTGTACCCAACCCCCATGTACCCCATTCCTCTGTACCCAATCCCCCTTTACCCCATTCCCTTGTATCCTATTCCCCTGCACCCCATTCCCCGTGTACCCCATTCTCCTGTACCCAATCACCCTGCACCCCATTCCCCCTGTACCCCATTCCGTTGTACCCAATCCTCTCTTTAACCCATTCCCCTGTATCTCATTCCCTGTGCCCAATCCCATGTACCCCATTCCCCTGTACCTCATTCCCTGTACCCGTCCCTCTGAACCCCATCCCATGTACCCCATTCCACTGTACCCCCATCCCCTATACACAATTACCCTGCACCCCATCCACCTGCACCCCATTCCCCTATATCCCATTCCCCTGTACCCCATTCCCTGTACCCCATTCCACTGTACGCAATTTCCCTGTACCCCATTACCTGTACCCCATTCCCCTATACCCCGCCCTTGTACCCCATTCCCCTTGTATCCCATTCCCCCATGTAACCCATTCCCCCTATACCCATTCCCCAAGTTCCTCATTCCCTGTACCCCATTCATCACTGTACCCCATCCCCTGTACCCCATTCCCATGTACCCCATTCCCTGTACCTAATTCCCTGTACCCCAGTCCCCCTGACCCCCATCCCCTGTACCCCATTCCCCTGTACACCGTTGCCCTATACGTCATTACCCTGTATCCCATTCCCTCTGAACCCCATTCCCGGTACCCCATTCCCTGTACTCCATTGCACTGTACCCCATTCACTCTGTACCCCATCCCGATACAACATTCCCCTGTACCCCCTCCCCTGTACCCCATTCCCCTGTACCCCATCCCCTGTACCATATTCCCTGTACCCCATTCCCTGTACCCAATCCCCCTGTCCCCACCCCCTCTGTACCCAATCCCCTCTGTACCCTATTCCCCTGTACCCCATTCCGCTGTACCCCATTCCCCTGTACCCCATTCCCCTGCACCCAATCCCCCTGTACCCCATTCTGTTGTACCCAATCCCCTTTGTACCCCATTCCCCTGTACCCAACCCCCATGTACCCCATTCCTCTGTACCCAATCCCCATTTACCCCATTCCCTTGTATCCTATTCCCCTGCACCCCATTCCCCGTGTACCCCATTCTCCTGTACCCAATCACCCTGCACCCCATTCCCCCTGTACCCCATTCGGTTGTACCCAACCCTCTCTGTACCCCATTCCCCTGTACCCCATTCCTCTGTACCTCATTCCATGTGCCCAATCCCCTGTACCCCATTCCCCTGTACATCTTTCCCTGTACCCCGGTCCCCCTGAACCCCATCCCCTGTACCCCGTTTCCCCTGTACCCCGTTCTCCTATACGCCATTACCCTGTATCCCATTCCCTCTGAACCCCATTCCTGGTACCCCATTCCCTGTACTCCATTGCCCTGTACCCCATTAACTCTGTACCCCATCCCCGATACCGCATTCCCCTGTATCCCATCTCCTGTACCCCATTCCCTGTACCCAATCCCCTGTACCCAATCCCCTCTGTACCCAATCCCCTCTGTACCCTACTCCCCTGTATCCCATTCCGCTGTACCCCATTCCCCTGCACCCAATCCCCGGTACCCCATTCCCCCTGTACCCCATTCCGCTGCACCCAATCCCCTCTGTACCCCATTCCCCTGTACCCAATCCCCATGTACCCCATTCCCCTGTACCCAAGCCCCCTGTACCCCATTCCCCTGTACCCTATCCCCCTTTACCCAATTGCCTTGTATCCTATTCCCCTGTACCCCATTCCCCTGTACCCAATCACCCTGTACCCCATTTCTCCTTTACCCCATTCCACTGTACCCAATCCCCTCTGTGCCCCATTCCCCTGCACCCCATTCCTCTGTACCTCATTCCCTGTGCCCAATCCCATGTACCCCATCCCCCTGTACCTCATTCGCTGTACCCCATCCCCCTGAACCCCATCCCCTGTATCCCGTTCCCCTATACGCCATTACCCTGTATCCCATTCCCTCTGTACCCCATTCCCTCTGTACCCCATTCTCGGTAACCCATTCCCTGTACTCCATTGCCCTGTACCCCATTCACTCTGTACCCCACCCCCGATACCACATTCCCCTGTACCCCATCCCCTGTACCCCATCCCCTGTACCATATTCCCTGTACCCCATTCCCTGTACCCAATCCCCCTGTACCCAATCCCCTTTGTACCCTATTCCCATGTACCCCATTCCCCTGTACCACATTCCCCTGCACCCAATCCCCGGTACCCCATTCCCTGTACCCCATTCCCCCTGTACCCCATTCCGCTATACCCAATCCCCTCTGTACCCCATTCCCCTGTACCCAATCCCCATTCCCCTGTGCCCAAGCCCCCCTATACCCCATTCCCCTGTACCCAATCCACTGTACCCCATTCCCTGTACCCAATCCCCTGTACCCCATTCTCTGTATCCCATCGCCCCTATATCCCATTCCCCTGTACCCCATACCCCTGTACCCCATTCCCTGTACCCCATTCCCCTGTACGCAATTTCCCTGTACCCCATTACCTGTACCCCATTCCCCTGTATCCCACCCATGTACCCCATTCCCCTTGTAGCCCATTCCCCCATGTAAACAATTCCCCCTATACCCCATTCCCCATGTTCCTCATTCCATGTACCCCATTCCCCACTGTACCCCATCCCCCTGTACCCCATCCCCATGTACCCCATTCCCTGTACCTAATTCCCTGTACCCCAGTCCCCCTGAACCCCATCCACTGTACCCCATTCCCCTGTACACCGTTGCCCTATACGTCATTACCCTGTATCCCATTCCCTCTGTACCCCATTCCCGGTACCCCATTCCCTGTACTCCATTGTCCTGTACCCCATTCACTCTGTACCCCATCCCGATACAACATTCCCCTGTACCCCGTCCCCTGTACCCCCAATCTCCTGTACCCTATCCCCTGTACCATATTCACTGTACCCCATTCCCTGTACCCAATCCCCCTGTCCCCAACCCCTCTGTACCCAATCCCCTCTGTACCCTATTCCCCTGTACCCCATTCCTCTGTACCCCATTTCCCCCTGTACCCCATTCCCCTGCACCCAATCCCCCTGTACCCCATTCTGCTGTACCCAATCCCCTTTGTACCCCATTCCCCTGTCCCCAACCCCCATGTACCCCATTCCTCTGTACCCAATCCCCCCTTTACCCCATTCCCTTGTATCCTATTCCCCTGTACCCCATTCCCCTGTACCCCATTCCCCTGTACCCAATCACCATGTACCCTATTCCCCCTGTACCCCATTCCGCTGTACCCCATTCCGCTGTACCCAATCCTCTCTGTGCCCCATTCCCCTGTACCCCATTCCTCTGTACCTCATTCCATGTGCCCAATCCCCTGTACCCCAATCCCATGTACCTCATTCCCTGTACCCCAGTCCCCCTGAACCCCATCCCCTGTACCCCGTTTCCCCTGTACCCCGTTCCCCTATACGCCATTACCCTGTATCCCATTCCCTCTGTACCCCATTCCCTCTGTACCCCATTCCCTGTACTTCATTGCCCTGTACCCCATTCACTCTGTACCCCACCCCCGATACCACATTCCCCTGTACCCCATCCCCTGTACCATATTCCCTGTACCATATTCCCTGTACCCCATTCCCTGTACCCAATCCCCCTGTACCCAATCCCCTCTGTACCCAATCCCCTCTGTACCCCATTCCACTGTACCCCATTCCCCTGTACCCCATTCTTCTGCATCCAATCCCCCCGGTACCCCATTCCTGTACCCCATTCCCCTGTACCCCATTCCGCTGTACCCAATCCCCTCTGTACCCCATTCCCCTGTACCCAATCCCCATTCCCCTCTGCCCAAGCCCCCCTTTACCCCATTCCCCTGTACCCAATCCCCTGTACCCCATTCCCTGTACCCAATCCCCTGTACCCCATTCTCTGTATCCCATTGCCCATGTACCCCATTCCGCTGTACCCAATCCCCTCTGTACCCCATTCCCTGTACCCCATTCCCCTGTACCCAATCCCCCATGTACCGCATTCCCCTGTACCCAATCCCCCTGTACCCCATTCTCCTGTACCCCATTCCCCTGTACCTCATTCCCTGTGCCCAATCCCATGTACCCCATTCCCCTGTATCTCATTCCCTGTACCCGTCCCCTGAACCCCATCCCATGTACCCCATTCCACTGTACCCCGGTCCCCTATACGCCATTACGCTGTACCCCATTCACCTGCACTCCATTCCCCTATATCCCATTCCCCTGTACCCCATTCCCTGTACCCCATTCTCCTGTACGCAATTTCCCTGTACCCCATTACCTGTACCCCATTCCCCCTGAACCCCATCCCCTGTACCCCTTTCCCCTGTACACCGTTGCCCTATACGTCATTACCCTGTATCCCATTCCCTCTGTACCCCATTCCCGGTACCCCGTTCCCTGTACTCCATTGCCCTGTACCCCATTCACTCTGTACCCCATCCCGATACAACATTCCCCTGTACCCCCTTCCCTGTACCCCATCCCCTGTACCATATTCCCTGTATCCCATTCCCTGTACCCAATCCCCCTGTCCCCAACCCCTCTGTACCCAATCCCATCTGTACCCTATTCCCCTGTACCCCATTCCTCTGTACCCCATTCCCCCTGTGCCCCATTCCCTGCACCCAATCCCCTGTACCCCATTCTGTTGTACCCAATCCCCTTTGTACCCCATTCCCCTGTACCCAACCCCCGTGTACCCCATTCCTCTGTACCCAATCCCCCTTTACCCCATTCCCTTGTATCCTATTCCACTGTACCCCATTCCCCGTGTACCCCATTCTCCTGCACCCAACCCCCGGTACCCCATTCCGCTGTACCCAATCCCCTCTGTACCCCATTCCCCTGTACCCAATCCCCATTCCCCTGTGCCCAAGCCCCCCTGTACCCCATTCCCCTGTACCCAATCCCCTGTACCCCATTCCCTGTACCCAATCCCCTGTACCCCATTCTCTGTATCCCATTGCCCCTGTACCCCATTCCGCTGTACCCAATCCCCTCTGTAACCCATTCCCTGTACCCCATTCTCCTGAACCCAATCCCCCATGTACCGCATTCCCCTGTACCCAATCCCCCTGTATCCCATTCCCCTGTACCCCATTCCCCTGTACCTCATTCCCTGTGCCCAATCCCATGTACCCCATTCCCCTGTACCTCATTCCCTGTACCCGTCCCTCTGAACCCCATCCCATGTACCCCATTCCACTGTACCCCGGTCCCCTATACACCATTACCCTGTACCCCATCCACCTGCACCCCATTCCCCTATATCCCATTCCCCTGTACCCCATTCCCTGTACCCCATTCCACTGTACGCAATTTCCCTGTACCCCATTACCTGTACCCCATTCCCCTGTACCCCGCCCATGTACCCCATTCCCCTTGTAGCCCATTCCACCATGTAACCCATTCCCCCTATACCCATTCCCCAAGTTCCTCATTCCCTGTACCCCATTCATCACTGTACCCCATCCCCTGTACCCCATTCCCATGTACCCCATTCCCTGTACCTAATTCCCTGTACCCCAGTCCCCCCTGACCCCCATCCTCTGTACCCCATTCCCCTGTACACCGTTGCCCTATACGTCATTACCCTGTATCCCATTCCCTCTGTACCCCATTCCCGGTACCCCGTTCCCTGTACTCCATTGCCCTGTACCCCATTCACTCTGTACCCCATCCCGATACAACATTCCCCTGTACCCCCTCCCCTGTACCCCATTCCCCTGTACCCCATCCCCTGTACCATATTCCCTGTACCCCATTCCCTGTACCCAATCCCCCTGTCCCCAACCCCTCTGTACCCAATCCCCTCTGTACCCTATTCCCCTGTACCCCATTCCTCTGTACCCCATTCCCCCTGTACCCCATTCCACTGCACCCAATCCCCCTGTACCCCATTCTGCTGTACCCAATCCCCTTTGTACCCCATTCCCCTGCACCCAGCCCCCATGTACCCCATTCCTCTGTACCCAATCCCCCTTTACCCCATTCCCTTGTATCCTATTCCCCTGCACCCCATTCCCCGTGTACCCCATTCTCCTGTACCCAATCACCCTGCACCCCATTCCCCCTGTACCCCATTCCGATGTACCCAATCCTCTCTGTACCCCATTCCCCTGTACCCCATTCCTCTGTGCCTCATTCCATGTGCCCAATCCCCTGTACCCCATCCGCCTGTACCTCTTTCCCTGTACCCCAGTCCCCCTGAACCCCATCCCCTGTACCCCGTTTCCCCTGTACCCCGTTCCCCTATACGCCATTACCCTGTATCCCATTCCCTCTGAACCCCATTCCTGGTACCCCATTCCCTATTCTCCATTGCACTGTACCCCATTAACTCTGTACCCCATCCCCGATACCGCATTCCCCTGTATCCCATCTCCTGTACCCCATTCCCTGTACCCAATCCCCTGTACCCAATCCCCTCTGTACCCAATCCCCTCTGTACCCTATTCCCCTGTACCCCATTCCGCTGTACCCCATGCCCCTGCACCCAATCCCCGGTACCCCATTCCCCCTGTACCCCATTCCGCTGCATCCAATCCCCTCTGTACCCCATTCCCCTGTACCCAATCCCCATGTACCCCATTCCCCTGTACCCAAGCCCCCTGTACCCCATTCCCCTGTACCCTATCCCCCTTTACCCAATTCCCTTGTATCCTGTTCCCCTGTATCCCATTCCCCTGTACCCAATCACCCTGTACCCCATTTCTCCTTTACCCCATTCCACTGTACCCAATCCCCTCTGTGCCCCATTCCCCTGTACCCCATTCCTCTGTACCTCATTCCCTGTGCCCAATCCCCTGTACCCCATCCCCCTGTACCTCATTCCCTGTACCCCAGTCCCCCTGAACCCCATGCCCTGTATCCCGTTCCCCTATACGCCATTACCCTGTATCCCATTCCCTCTGTACCCCATTCCCTCTGTACCCCATTCTCGGTACCTCATTCCCTGTACTCCATTGCCCTGTACCCCATTCACTCTGTACCCCACCCCCGATACCATATTCCCCTGTACCCCATCCCCTGTACCCCATCCCCTGTACCATATTCTCTGTACCCCATTCCGTGTACCCAATCCCCCTGTACCCAACCCCCTCTGTACCCAATCCCCTTTGTACCCTATTCCCATGTACCCCATTCCCCTGTACCACATTCCCCTGCACCCAATCCCCGGTACCCCATTCCCTGTACCCCATTCCCCTGTACCCCATTCCGCTGTACCCAATCCCCTCTGTACCCCATTCCCCTGTACCCAATCCCCATTCCCCTGTGCCCAAGCCCCCCTGTACCCCATTCTCCTGTACCCAATCCCCTGTACCCCATTCCCTGTACCCAATCCCATGTACCCCATTCTCTGTATCCCATCGCCCCTATATTCCATTCCCCTGTACCCCATACCCCTGTACCCCATTCCCTGTACCCCATTCCCCTGTACGCAATTTCCCTGTACCCCATTACATGTACCCCATTCCCCTGTACCATATTCCCTGTACCATATTCCCTGTACCCCATTCCCTGTACCCAATCCCCCTGTACCCAAACCCCTCTGTACCCAATCCCCTCTGTACCCTATTCCACTGTACCCCATTCCCCTGTACCCCATTATTCTGCACCCAATCCCCCGGTACCCCATTCCCTGTACCCCATTCCCCTGTACCCCATTCCGCTGTACCCAATCCCCTCTGTACCCCATTCCCCTGTACCCAATCCCCTGTACCCCATTCCCTGTACCCAATCCCCTGTACCCCATTCTCTGTATCCCATTGCCCATGTACCCCATTCCGCTGTACCCAATCCCCTCTGTACCCCATTCCCTGTACCCCATTCCCCTGTACCCAATCCCCCATGTACCGCATTCCCCTGTACCCAATCCCCCTGTACCCCATTCTCCTGTACCCCATTCCCCTGTACCTCATTCCCTGTGCCCAATCCCATGTACCCCATTCCCCTGTACCTCATTCCCTGTACCCGTCCCCTGAACCCCATCCCATGCACCCCATTCCACTGTACCCCGGTCCCCTATACGCCATTACGCTGTACCCCATTCACCTGCACCCCATTCCCCTATATCCCATTCCCCTGTACCCCATTCCCTGTACCCCATTCTCCTGTACACAATTTCCCTGTACCCCATTACCTGTACCCCATTCCCCTGTACCCCGCCCATGTACCCCATTCCCCTTGTAGCCCATTCCCCCATGTAACCCATTCCCCCTATACCCCATTCCCCATGTTCCTCATTCCCTGTACCCCATTCCCCACTGTACCCCATCCCCTGTACCCCATTCCCATGTACCCCATTCCCTGTACCTAATTCCCTGTACCCCAGTCCCCCTGAACCCCATCCCCTGTACCCCTTTCCCCTGTACACCGTTGCCCTATACGTCATTACCCTGTATCCCATTCCCTCTGTACCCCATTCCCGGTACCCCGTTCCCTGTACTCCATTGCCCTGTACCCCATTCACTCTGTACCCCATCCCGATACAACATTCCCCTGTACCCCCTTCCCTGTACCCCATTCCCCTGTACCCCATCCCCTGTACCATATTCCCCTGTACCCCATTCCTCTGTACCCCATTCCCCCTGTGCCCCATTCCCCTGCACCCAATCCCCTGTACCCCATTATGTTGTACCCAATCCCCTTTGTACCCCATTCCTCTGTACCCAATCCCCCTTTACCCCATTCCCTTGTATCCTCTTCCACTGTACCCCATTCCCCGTGTACCCCATTCTCCTGCACCCAATCCCCCTGTACCCCATTCCCCTGTACCCAATCCCCTGTACCCCATTCCCTGTACCCAATCCCCTGTACCCCATTCTCTGTATCCCATTGCCCCTGTACCCCATTCCGCTGTACCCAATCCCCTCTGTAACCCATTCCCTGTACCCCATTCTCCTGAACCCAATCCCCCATGTACCGCATTCCCCTGTACCCAATCCCCCTGTATCCCATTCCCCTGTACCCCATTCCCCTGTACCTCATTCCCTGTGCCCAATCCCATGTACCCCATTCCCCTGTACCTCATTCCCTGTACCCGTCCCTCTGAACCCCATCCCATGTACCCCATTCCACTGTACCCCGGTCCCCTATACACCATTACCCTGTACCCCATCCACCTGCACCCCATTCCCCTATATCCCATTCCCCTGTACCCCATTCCCTTTACCCCATTCCACTGTACGCAATTTCCCTGTACCCCATTACCTGTACCCCATTCCCCTGTACCCCACCCATGTACCCCATTCCCCTTGTAGCCCATTCCACCATGTAACCCATTCCCCCTATACCCATTCC